>NC_036875.1:14096932-14120423 GCF_002910315.2 Salvelinus sp. IW2-2015 | reverse complement strand
GATAAATCAATCAAAATTTTGACGTGTGACATCTACTTTAATCTCTTCTCTCCTTTGTCCTGCTTGTGGGTGATTGCATTAAACTACAGTCAGGACATTAATGATGCATCATAGAAAGGGGTAGGAAGGTTGTGGGTGTGTCCACTTTCTTCTTGTCATTGGTTGATACATACGTAGACAGCTGTGACCTCAGAGACTTCCTCAAAGGCACTTCCCTCTTTCCCACAGATGAAATTACCACTCTCTAAGATTTCAGCACCAACAGCCATAACCACAACCCTCTGTACACTGTACTCCGCAAGACCTACTTCATGTCGACTGCTCAGTTCTCGTTGTCTGACAAGTAGTATGGAGGTGCGGCTCAGAGTATGTTTCTTCATCCTATGCAATGCAATTGTTTTTTTATTCACCTGTTCAGAGAAATTTGTCATTGAAGTTGTTAGGTTTTACAAATCTTAAATGAAAAGCTGAAATATGTTCAACCCCTTTGTTATGCAAGCCTAAATATGTTCAGGAGTAAAAATAGTGCTTAACATGTCACAAAATAAGTTGCATGGATTCACTCTGTGTGTGTTAATAGTGTTCTCTGTACCCCACACATACAATTATCTGTAAGGTTCCTCGTCGAGGCAGTGGCTTTCAACACAGATTCAACCACGTCTACCAGGGTGGTTTACCGAATGACCTCAGAAAGAAGGCTGGGTAGATATTTAATATCCCTTTCATCTTGGTGAAGTTATTCATTACACTTTGATGGTGTATAATAAATACACCCAGTCCACTACAAAGATAAAGGCGTCCTTCCTAACTCAGTTGCCGGAGAGGAGTGAAACCGCTCAGGGATTCACCAAGAAAACTGAGGATGGGTCAACAATATTGTAATTTACCCTAAAATACTAACCTAAATGACAGAGTGAAAAGAAGTAAGCAAATATTCCGAAACATGTATCCTGTTTTGCAAAAAGGCACTAAAGTAAAATGTGGCAAAGAAATTAACTGTATGTCCTCGGGGGCTCCAGAGTGGTGTTAGTGGTTCTAAGGCACTGCATCTCAGTGCAGAGGCATCACTACAGTCCTGGTTCGAATCCAGGCTGTATCACAACCGACCTTGATTGGGAGTCCCATAGGATAGGACGGGCACAATTGGCCCAGGCTGTCATTGTTCTTAACTGACTGCCTAGTTAAATAAAGTTAAATAAATACAATAATATATAAAAGTGTTATGTTGGGGCAAATCAAAAACATTACTGAGTAACATTCTTCATATTTTCAAGCATGGTGGTTATGGTATGCTTGTCATCTGCAAGGACTAGAGAGATTTTGGGGATAAAAAGAAACATGATACATCTAATAAGCACAGGCAAAGTCCTAGAGCATGTGGTCGCCGACTGGTCGATCTTCAAGGCATTCCTAGTCGATCACCAAATATTTCTGTAGAAAAGCCAACGAACGATAAAGGCTTGCGCTCCTTTTTTAAAATTGTGTTGAGTTGTTGCCGGTAGGTGCACTTGATTCAAAAGTCCTGCGCACCGGATAAGCAAAGTGTTCCCATGAGACAAACTACGCCTACCCGGCGGACCGGCAAATCTGTGACTAAATGGAGTGCACTACTGAGCTGCCCAATCGGATAAGCTCAAATTACCGTGGGCTACAGAGCCTTCCATGACCCTGGCCACAGAACAAGTTTAATAGGCTACTAGCCTGCGTAAGATTTTAATAACTTTAAAACCATGACCACAGAGGGTCATGTTAAGGAATACAGCAAAGAGCTGCTGTTTTGATGAGTGAGTTCGTGTTTAAGTTTATATTCAGCACTGTCCACTGTTTTATTCAACACTATTACAAAACGTGCTTCTCCGTACTTCCGCTCGGGCTGCAGCTGCAATGAATGATAAGCCAAGTATTAAAAGCCCTGCGTTTTATTATTATTAGCTGCTCGTCGTGTCGATTTTAATATTAAGGAATATTTAACTTTCTCTGGTCATAGGAACAACATTAATTTGTGCATGAGGCAGATGCGGTGCGCCTCAAGTCTCGTCATCAGGTGATGTCTGTGTCCTCTCTCTGGTCAGTCTCAGCGGAGGAAGAGGAAGAAGAGAGCAGAGACCGTGAGAGGCGGTTGGGAAAGATAGTTTTCGAACGGTCACAAAAGTCAGAAACTCGGGCGTCTTTCTAGAGCTCGACTTTTCGACCTGAAGATCACTGACGTCGTGATTTGACCTTGTTGAACATCAGATGCAGGTACCATCAGTCCAGTAAAATAAATACGCTAATGTTCAATTCATGGCTCCACAGTGCCTCACAAGTGCTAAACCAACTGCTCTATTTGTTATCAAAGCTCGAGTTTTGAAATATAACATGTCTGATTAACAATATTGGCAGGCCAATCATATAGCCAATATGCTGTGATAATGTATTAGGCCTACTTCCCAAACCTCATTCCTACAAAACTGTTTGTGTGAGGTTAATGTAATAAAAAACATCTGAGCAGTAGATAGATCTCAGCTTGCTTTTTGACTGCGAAAGTGATCTTGACTCAGAAAAGGTTGGTGACTGCTGTCCTAGAAGAAAACCTGGTTCAGTCTGCTTTCCAACAGACACTGGGAGACAAATTCAACCTTTCAGTGGGACAATAACCTAAAACAAGTCCAAATATACACTGTATTTGCTTACCAAGATGTTCCTTAGTGGCTTAGTCAGAGACACCTTCCAGTCCATGGCAAACTTGAAAATGGCTGTCTAGCAAATGACCAACAACCAACTTGACAGGCTTGAAGAATAAACAAGTTATAATAATGTGTTGTAATCGCTGCCAAAGTTTATTCTAACATGTATTGACTTAGGGGTGTGAATACTTATGTAAATTAGATATTTCCGTATTTAATTTATCAAATACATTTGCACACAAAAAATACATATTTCAACTTTGTCATTATCGGGTATTGTAATACATTTTGAATACTCACACTGGAAATCAGATGTTAGGTACTGTAACACAACAAAATAGGAATAAGTCCAGGGTATGAGTACTTTCTGAAGGCATTTACTAGTACCATTTACTTGCATTGGATTTGTGCCACAAATGCTAAAAAGTTAGCATTTGAAACAGTAGCCAGGTAAAGAAAACCAAAGCATGGGTTGCTGTCACACCTTGTCCATAAACTGCCTAAAGGGTAAGAACCCAATATGTCATTTTATTTATTTGGGCGATCTATCCATTAACATTGAGGGGGGCGGGGTGTGTATATATGTATCTATTTTTAATCATCTAGTAGCAGGAACAGCAACATCTAGTGGTCAGAACCTGTAATATCAGGATGTAGGATTAGGACATTTCTCAGAAAGAAAACATTTAATACAATAAATTCACTGCATTGGATGAAGAAACAATACTCAGAGCTGCAACTGTGTACTTTTTTTGTGCCTGGTTTGGTTGAGGGTCTGTCGGTGGCTGTTGACCATTTCTTTGTATTTCCCCATGTCTTACTCATTGTTAGAAAAAAAGTTTTGGCCAAATTGGATGTTAGGTACTGTATTTATTGGATATTGTATGAACGTTGAAAATACGTCATTGATAGACGTTGGCCAAATCAAAGCTGGTCCAGACCGAACAAAATCTGAACCAAACATAGACTTCTATGATTGGTTCAGATTTGGACCGGACCAAAAACCAATGTCTGTGGAAATCAAGGCTGAGTCTGGACCTCACCAAAAATAGACGTCCAAAAGGCATCTGCATCGGTCCGTGCTGACTGAGGTGTAGCCTGTTGCCTGAAAGCTAATTTATGAATGGCCATTTATGTGGTAAGCCTTCCGTTTGTAAACACAAAAAAGGCGTCCGGACAGGACCAAAAAAGACGTCGGCTCGGGCTTACTGGGGGTGTAGCCTACCATGTCGGGCAATGGAATTTTATGAATACCCATCCATGTGGTGGGCCCACCGTTTGTAAAAACAGGCCGTTGCCTTTTTGTCCTGATTCCTGTGACTAATCAATTTGGCTATTTAAGCTCTGAATATCAGCTTGCAACTTTGAGGAGTTATCGTGAGCCTATTTGCAATGTGTTTTACACAGCGGGAAATGCAGAAGTAAATATATTTTTCCGCTATGATCAGCTTGTCAAAAATGGTCAGATACAAACTTGAAACCACTGATCATGACAATAGGGTGAAACTCCTCGACAACAGTTGTGATTGTCCATTCCATATCGTTCATTTACTTTGACCTGTACTGTTTTTAGGATATGTCGTTTGTTAACATGCAGCGCATTTTTTTATTTGATTGGACACCATTTAGGTTATGCTATTTGATCGAGTAACGTACATGTAAAAAGAGTCTGTCTCATTAAAATACATTATCTTCAAGCTTGTAGGCTAAAGATAAGGGCAGCATACTCTTTCTATCACATCCTATATCTGCTACATGATTTATGTTAGATAATTGTTTTGACTGAACGCTGGTGGAGATGTTGCAGAGATGCGTCTGCTCCAACGGCACCCTGAGAGGCACGCTGGGAAATGGACAAGCAAAATAATTTGCACAACCTGCCTTGATAAAGTGGCACTGATTATCACAGGGCGCATCAGCACTCATCTAAAAAGCCATATGCCACTGGTTGAGAGAAAATTATCATTGTTTTTGGCAGAATTATGTAAGGTTTATGTGTTGTTGTTGGTGCGTCTTGGTCAGTTTAGCTCCGAAAATGCCGCCTCGTCAATCTGCCGCCATAGGCTAATCCTGCCACCTAATCCTGCCTAATGCAGCATCCAACCGTGCTGGTATAATATTTCTAACTGCAATAACTTTATCATGTTTTGATTCAGGGGCTTTGGTCAGCAGCTATGAGGTTGTATGTTGGAACACCAACAGCCCAAAGCTGTGAACTTCACCAGTCATCTACACAAATTTGGAGTATACATTTCCAAGTGAGGGCAGAACGAGACGGGGACACATCTCGCTGGATGAAGACTGAGGCGTTTGTCATGGATGAACACAGTGAGTTTATACCCATCTCCGTAACCAGCTTTGACAGATGTTCAGGGTATGAAAGTGTATTAACATGCACTGTTCAACCAAGAGGTTGGGTGAATCCTGGAGCCTGACAGAATTGCCTCTTTAAATAGACTAAGTCTATGGTTATCAGCTAGCTAGTGTAATTTCTTTAACCCTCTTCATCTGAGAGGTGTTCACTTCCTCTAAGGTCACATGTCCTTTCAAATGTCTCTCTCTACAGCCCACACTAGGCCCTCCCGGTGTGACGCTCGTCTCCAGTGGGGGCTGACATTGAAGTGAGCATCAACGACCCATTGCTCAGGATCTCTGAGTTCAAAGACGTATACAACCACGCAAAATTTAACATCTCCTACTGGAAAGAGGGTCAGGAGGAGAAGGTATGGTGACCATTTTACTTCTTCTATTTTTTCACCAAGGGATCTGATAATGTTAAAACAAAGGAAAACAGACTGGTCGCCGGATCTTTTCACATCTGGTGGTTTAACAAGCAGTACTTCATAGTAACGGGAGCCTATAAGGAGTATGAGGTACAGGTTTAAGCAGATTGCGAATTATACGTGACATGTTTATGGATCTAATAGTAAAGACGTGTCATTTAACATTCAAAATAGTTTTATTACCTTTTTAATTGTTCCATGACACCAGTCATGATGTTTTCATCTTATTGTCAAACAAATCACTTTGAAAAAGTAGACTACTTGTGCATGCTCGTCCACTCCAAAATAGTTCCAGCATCCAAACAGTGCACTGTGGCGCTTGCGCCATTTGATGAATGGAAAGAGACATCTGTTACAAAACACCCAACAGTTTAATGACAATCGGCGATTATCATTGGGTCTACACTCTTGTAGCCTGAATTAATTGATGCGTCTTGCTGACTGTCCCAGCATGACAAGTGCAGACACGTGGGTGTTTTATTATTTATTTTTTTGCCTTGACACAGGTGGGGTTGTTCGTTTTAATTTGGAGTAAACTTATTTTAATATTTACCACTGTGGCAGTACATATGTCATTTTAACAAATAAAATAATGGTAAAGATTAGCATTACTTAGAGCATTACCCCCTCCCAAAAAAAACAAGTTTCACTTTGTTGCTTTTTAGGGGGAACCTTCTGGTTTAGGGTCAGAGCACAAAAACGACTTATCCATCTGCCAATGGTAACTGTTATGACTGTGGGTGGGATAATCTGATGGCGCTGTCGATCCTCACTACTTCTCTATCACCCCTCAGACCAAAACTACGAAATATCACCCCACTGCGTAAAGTGGTTCTTGGCGCTGGAGCCATGGACCAGGTACTGTGTTCAGGCCTGGGTGTACACCCAGAGGTTCTCCAAACACAGCCAGCCCAGCAATGTTACGTGTGTGAGAGCACCGCTAAGGGTGAAGCCCATGCTCTCCTCTCTTTCCGCCTCTCTCTCTCTCTTCCTCCCGTTCATCGGTTAAACACAAATGATTAGGATTTGATTAGATTGCTGCTTTCAGTGCTTCTTCCAAGTACAAGTCCCCCTGCTCAACTAAATCCTTCCTCCCTGGTGTCCTTTTTCCAACTCCAACCACTCCTCAGGCAATGACAGGCCTTGGGTGGTAGCCCTGGTGATACTGACCTGTATTTCCATGTAAAGTTAAACATACTTTGACAAACAAGATAGTAAAAACTGTAGATTGCATGTTTCCCAAGAGATTTTCAATGTCACCAGGGCTACCACCCAAGGCCTGTCATTGCCTGAGGAGTGGTTGGAGTTGGAAAAAGGACACCAGGGAGGAAGGATTTAGTTGAGCAGGGGGGACTTGTACTTGGAGAAGCACTGAAAGCAGCAATCTAATCAAATCCTAATCATTTGTGTTTAACCGATGAACGGGAGGAAGAGAGAGAGAGAGGCGGAAAGAGAGCGAGAGACATGGGGCTCACCCTTAGCGGTGCTCTCACACGTAACATTGCTGGGCTGGCTGTGTTTGGAGAACCTCTGGGTGTACACCCAGGCCTGAACACAGTACCTGGTCCATGGCTCCAGCGCCAAGACCACTTTACGCAGTGGGGTGATATTCGTAGTTTTGGTCTGAGGGGGTGATAGAGAAGTAGTGAGGATCGACAGCGCCATCAGATTATCCCACCCACAGTCATAACAGTTACCATTGGCAGATGGATAAGTCGTTTTTGTGCTCTGACCCTAAACCCAGAAGGTTCCCCCTAAAAGCAACAAAGTGAAACTTGTTTTTTTGGGAGGGGGGTAATGCTCTAAGTAATGCTAATTTTACCATTATTTTATTTGTTTAAAATGACATATGTACTGCCACAGTGGTAAATATTAAAATAAGTTTACTCCAAATTAAAACGAACAACCCCACCTGTGTCAAGGCAAAAAATAAATAATAAAACACCCACGTGTCTGCACTTGTCATGCTGGGACAGTCAGCAAGACGCATCAATTAATTCAGGCTACAAGAGTGTAGACCCAATGATAATCGCCGATTGTCATTAAACTGTTGGGTGTTTTGTAACAGATGTCTCTTTCCATTCATCAAATGGCGCAAGCGCACAGTGCACTGTTTGGATGCTGGAACTATTTTGGAGTGGACGRGCATGCACAAGTAGTCTACTTTTTCAAGTGATTTGTTTGACAATAAGATGAAAACATCATGACTGGTGTTCATGMCAAATTAAAAAGGTAATAAAACTATTTTGAATGTTAAATGACACGTCTTTACTATTAGATCCATAAACATGTCACGGTATAATTCGCAATCTGCTTAAACCTGTACCTCATACTCCTTATAGGCTCCCGTTACTATGAAGTACTGCTTGTTAACCACCAGATGTGAAAGATCCGGCGACAGTCTGTTTTCCTTTGTTTTAACATTATCAGATCCCTTGGTGAAAAAATAGAAAGTAAAATGGTCACCATACCTTCTCCTCCTGACCCTCTTTCCAGWAGGWGATGTTAAAYTTTGCGTGGTTGTATACGTCTTTGAACTCAGAGATCCTGAGCACYGGGTCGTTGATGCTCACTTCAATGTCAGCCCCACTGGAGACGAGCGTCACACCGGGAGGGCCTAGTGTGGCTGTAGAGAGAGACATTTGAAAGGAAGTGACCTAGAGGAAGTGAACACCTCTTAGATGAAGAGGGTTAAAGAAATTACACTAGCTAGCTGATAACCATAGACTAGTCTATTAAAGAGGCAATTCTGTCAGGCTCCAGGATTCACCCAACCTCTGGTTGAAGAGTGCATGTTAATACACTTTCATACCCTGAACATCTGTCAAAGCTGTTACGGAGATGGGTATAAACTCACTGTGTTCATCCATGACAAACTGCACGCTGGTCTTCATCCAGCGAGATGTGTCCCCCTCTCGTTCTGCCCTCACTTGGAAAAAGTACACTCCAAATTTGTGTAGATGACTGGTGAAGTCACAGCTTTGGGCTGTTGTGTTCCAACATACAACCTCATAGCTGCTGACCAAGCCCCTGAATCAAAACATGGCATAATAGTTATTGCAGTAGAATATTATTACCAGCACGGTTGGATGCTCATTAGGCAGGATTAGGTGGCAGGATTAGCCTATGGCGGCAGATTGACGAGGGCGGCATTTTCGGAGCTAAACTGACCAAGACGCACCAACAACAACACATAAAACCTTACATAATTCTGCCCAAAAACAATGATAATTTCTCTCAACCAGTGGCATATGGCCTTTTTAGATGAGTGCTGATGCCGCCCTGTGATAATCAGTGCCCACTTTATCAAAGGCAGGTGTGCAAATTATTTTGCTTGTCCATTCCCAGCGTGCCTCTCCAGGGTGCCGTTGGAGAGACGCATCTCTGCAACACTCCACCAGCGTTCAGTCAAAACAATTATCTAACATAAATCATGTAGCAGATATAGGATGTGATAGAAAGAGTATGCTGCCTTATCTTTAGCCTACAAGCTTGAGATAATGTATTTAATGAGACAGACTCTTTTTACATGTACGTTACTCCGATCAAATAGCATAACCTAAATGGTGTCCAATCAAATAAAAAATGCGCTGTCATGTTAACAAACGACATATCCTAAAAACAGTACAGGTCAAAGTAAAATGAACGATATGGAATGGACAATCACAACTGTTGTCGAGGAGTTTCACCCTATTGTCATGATCAGTGGTTTCAAGTTTGTATCTGACCATTTTTGACAAGCTGATCATAGCGGAAAAAATATATTTACTTCTGCATTTCCCGCTGTGTAAAACACATTGCAAATAGGCTCACGATAACTCCTCATAAAGTTGTATAGCTGATATTCAGAGCTTAAATAGCCAAATTGATTAGTCACAGGAATCAGGACAAAAAGGCAACGGCCTGTTTTACAAACGGTGGGCCCACCACATGGATGGGTATTCATAAAATTCCATTGCCCGACATGGTAGGCTACACCCCAGTAAGCACGAGCCGACGTCTTTTTTTGGTCCTGTCCGGACGCCTTTTTTGGTGTTTTACAAACGGAAGGCTTACCACATAAATGGCCATTCATAAATTAGATTTCAGGCAACAGGCTACACCTCAGTCAGCACGGACCGATGCAGATGCCTTTTGGACGTCTATTTTTGGTGARGTCCAGATCRGCCTTGATTTCCACAGACATTGGTTTTTGGTCCGGTCCAAATCTGAACCAATCATAGAAGTCTATGTTTGGTTCAGATTTTGTTCGGTCTGGACCAGCTTTGATTTGGCCCAGACGTCTATAAATGACGTATTTTCAACGTTCATACAATATCCAATAAATACAGTACCTAACATCCAATTTGGGCCAAACTTTTTTTCTAACAATGAGTAAGACATGGGGAATACAAAGAAATGGTCAACAGCCACCGACAGACCCTCAACCAAACCAGGCACAAAAAAAGTACACAGTTGCAGCTCTGAGTATTGTTTCTTCATCCAATGCAGTGAATTTATTGTTATTAAATGTTTTTCTTTCTGAGAAATGTCCTATCCTACATCCTGATATTACCAGGTTCTGACCACTAGATGTTGCTGTTCCTGCTACTAGATGATTAAAAATAGATACATATATACACACCCCGCCCCCCTCAATGTTAATGGGATAGATCGCCCAAATAAATAAAATGACATATTGGGTTCCTTACCCTTTAGGCAGTTTATGGACAAGGTGTGACAGCAACCCATGCTTTGGTTTTCTTTACCTGGCTACTGTTTCAAATGCTAACTTTTTAGCATTTGTGGCACAAATCCAATGCAAGTAAATGGTACMTAGTAAATGCCTTCAGAAAGTACTCATACCCTGGACTTATTCCATATTTTGTTGTGTTACAGTACCTAACATCTGATTTCCCAGTGTGAGTATTCAAAATGTATTACAATACCCGATAATGACAAAGTKRAAATATGTATTTTTTTGTGTGCAAATGTATTGATAAATTAAATACGGAAATATCTAATTTACATAAGTATTCACACCCCTAAGTCAATACATGTTAGAATAAACTTTGGCAGCGATTACAACACATTATTATAACTTGTTTATTCTTCAAGCCCTGTCAAGTTGGTTGTTGGTCATTGCTAGACAGCCATTTTCAAGTCTTGCCATGGACTGGAAGGTGTCTCTGACTAAGCCACTAAGGAACATCTTGGTAAGCAAATACAGTGTATATTTGGACTTGTTTTAGGTTATTGTCCCACTGAAATGTGAATTTGTCTCCCAGTGTCTGTTGGAAAGCAGACTGAACCAGGTTTTCTTCTAGGACAGCAGTCACCAACCTTTTCTGAGTCAAGATCACTTTCGCAGTCAAAAAGCAAGCTGAGATCTATCTACTGCTCAGATGTTTTTTTATTTACATTAACCTCACACAAACAGTTTTGTAGGAATGAGGTTTGGGAAGTAGGCCTAATACATTATCACAGCATATTGGCTATATGATTGGCCTGCCAATATTGTTAATCAGACCATGTTATATTTCAAAACTCGAGCTTTGATAACAAAATAGAGCAGTTGGTTTAGCACTTGTGAGGCACTGTGGAGCATGAATTGAACATTAGCGTATTTATTTTACTGGACTGATGGTACCTGCATCTGATGTTCAACAAGGTCAAATCACGACGTCAGTGATCTTCAGGTCGAAAAGTCGGAGCTCTAGAAAGACGCCCGAGTTTCTGACTTTGATGACCGTTCGAAACTATCTTTCCCAACCGCCTCTCACGGTCTCTGCTCTCTTCTTCCTTTCCTCCGCTGAGACTGACCAGAGAGAGGGGACACAGACATCCACCTGATGACGAGACTTGAGGCGCACCGCATCTGCCTCATGCACAAATTAATGTTGTTCCTATGACCAGAGAAAGTTAAATATTCCTTAATATTAAAATCGACACGACGAGCAGCTAATAATAATAAAACGCAGGGCTTTTAATACTTGGCTATTCATTCATTGCAGCTGCAGCCCGAGCGGAAGTACGGAGAAGCACGTTTTGTAATAGTGTTGAATAAAACAGTGACAGTGCTGAATATAAACTTAAACACGAACTCACTCATCAAAACAGCAGCTCTTTGCTGTATTCCTTAACATGACCCTCTGTGGTCATGGTTTTAAAAGTTATTAMATCTTACGCAGGCTAGTAGCCTATTAAACTTGTCTGTGGCCAGGGTCATGGAAGCTCTGTAGCCACGGTAATTTGAGCTATCCGATTGGGCAGCTCAGTAGGTGCACTCCATTTAGTCACAGATTTGCCGGTCCGCCGGGTAGGCGTAGTTTGTCTCATGGGAACACTTTGCTTATCCGGTGCGCAGGACTTTTGAATCAAGTGCACCTACCGGCAACAACTCAACAATTTTTAAAAAGGAGCGCAAGCCTTTATCGTTCGTTGGCTTTTCTACAGAAATATTTGGTGATCGACTAGGAATGCCTTGAAGATCGACCAGTCGATCGTGATCGACCAGTCGGCGACCACTGCTCTAGGACTTTGCCTGTGCTTATAGATGTATCATGTTTCTTTTTATCCCCAAAATCTCTCTAGTCCTTGCAGATGACAAGCATACCCATAACCACCATGCTTGAAAATATGAAGAATGTTACTCAGTAATGTTTTTGATTTGCCSCAAACATAACACTTTATATATATTTGTATTTATTTAACCTTTATTTAACTAGGCAAGTCAGTTAAGAACAATGACAGCCTGGGCCAATTGTGCGCCGTCCTATCCTATGGGACTCCCAATCAAGGTCGGTTGTGATACAGYCTGGATTCGAACCAGGGACTGTAGTGATGCCTCTTGCACTGAGATGCAGTGCCTTAGACCACTACACCACTCTGGAGCCCCCGAGGACATACAGTTAATTTCTTTGCCACATTTTACTTTAGTGCCTTTTTGCAAACAGGATACATGTTTCGGAATATTTGCTTACTTCTTTTCACTCTGTCATTTAGGTTAGTATTTTAGGGTAATTACAATATTGTTGACCCATCCTCAGTTTTCTTGGTGAAATCCCTGAGCGGTTTCACTCCTCTCCGGCAACTGAGTTAGGAAGGACGCCTTTATCTTTGTAGTGACTGGGTGTATTGATACACCATCCAAAGTGTAATGAATAACTTCACCAAGATGAAAGGGATATTAAATATCTACTTTTTTTCATTTTTACCCATCTACCCAGCTTTCTTTCTGAGGTCATGGTAAACCACCCTGGTAGACGTGGTTGAATCTGTGTTTGAAAGCCACTGCTCGACTGAGGAACCTTACAGATAATTGTATGTGTGGGGTACAGAGAACACTATTAACACACACAGAGTGAATCCATGCAACTTATTTTGTGACATGTTAAGCAYATTTTTACTCCTGAACATATTTAGGCTTGCCATAACAAAGGGGTTGAACATATTTCAGCTTTTCATTTAATTTGTAAAAACCTAACAACTTCAATGACAAATTTCTCTGAACAGGTGAATAAAAAAACAATTGCATTGCATAGGATGAAGAAACAATACTCTGAGCCGCACCTCCATACTACTTGTCAGACATAGAGAACTGATACCATATACTCATTGTTGGTGTGGGGGGTCTGTGGGGGTCCAGGGGGGCTTTGACAATTTCTTTGGAATCCTCATTGTTAGAAAAATGTGTGCCAACTCAGGTGTTAGGTCCTATTTTTATTGAATATGAATCCTATCAATTAAAATAGCCAATTAGCTTAATTTCTCAGAGATTATATTATATTTCAACAAAATGATGTTGCAGGAATGCCAATCTTAGCTGTTTCTAATAGATTGTGGGGCCAAAATCCTCTTTCATGTGCTTTTTGAGGTGGAAGTGAAATAGGAGTGAAATAGTTGCACCCATTTCTTAGAGATATACTGACTGTGTTTGTGTCAGTGTGAGCAATAATGTATGAGAAAAGTAGGAACGTGTGTAGGTACAAAGAGCACGCCAGAGTGTGAGCATGCCTGTGTATGACACATTGAGAGTCTACTGGTAAAGTCGACTTGAAGGTGTGTCAGTTCTACCCTTTCCCAGCACCCACAGGAGGACGTTCCTCATATTTCAATGTGTCACCCTCACTTAGCTCCATTGTGTTGTTTTTCATATTACCACGGTCTCCACTCACCTGTACCCTGCTCTGTAGGTTATGTTTTCTGCGCGGTTCTGAGGTGCATCCCACTCCAACACTAATCCCATGTTGACAGAGTTAATCCTGATGTTACTGGGACTTGGAAGTTCAGCTAACACTGCTGTAAAGCACCGAGATATACATTTGAACATACTGACAATATACTGTACACCAGTGGTTCCCAACCAGGGGTAGTAGGAACCCTGAGGGTATTCGACCCATCAACAGACTCATGAGACCATAGGCTTACTAGTAAAATTTAGATGAGGGGGCACATCAAGGGTACTCCGGGCAGAGCAAAATTCAGTTGGTGGTACAGTAACCAAAAAAGGTTGGGATACTCTGCTGTACATCATGCAGCAGGTGTGGGGAAATAGTACTGTTTCAGGTCTTAGACTATTTTAAGAGGTACTAGAGAAATTAAGCCTGCTTCATAGAGATAAACACTCTTGAGCAAATCTGCCATTCAGCAAAGCTGATGGATAAAACCTTAGGCCTATGTGTATTTACATCATCAGTATGTAAATGTAACAGAGACCATTCCTGGTCGTTATAGAGAAGGAAGTAAACAAATATTTACAGCAATGACGACGACAAAATGTCAAGTGTTTCCATTCGTTCCCACAATTGCCAATACAATGGATTGAGGAATGTATGAGTGTTAAATAAATGTATAATAGACTGTGAAATTATAAAGGAATATCTACAAAAGGAGGTTTAAAACCTTCACCTACAAACATAGCCAATCGCTTGACAGCACGTTGGTTGGCTATGCCTTCTATGGTAAGACCAAGAGCAAAATACTGACCTGTATTTCCATGTAAAGTTAAACATACTTTGACAAACAAGATAGTAAAAACTGTAGATTGCATGTTTCCCAAGAGATTTTCAATGTAATCCAACGACACTCAAATGTTCTGTTGGCTATATTTTTCTTGTTGCTGCTCTCGAGAGTTTGTCTAGCCAACTTTCCGAATGGTCTGAGAATTGCGAGGTAAGCGTAACTACGCTACGCATGAATACTGAAGCTTACGTACGGTTCAAACGAAAAACATGACACGCACTGGGCATTTCCTAGCGTCGCTATATTCAGTGTCAATAAGAACGAATTGCAATAAAAAGTATTCAATTTCCTCCTTTTATTACAGGTCTATAATAAAACCTTAACTACTTGTTGAATATGACATAGTTCAATACATTTATAGAAAAATCGACATACATTTCACATTTTGTTTTTGCTTATGCCTTTTTTTTTTACATGTTATAATCAATCCCAAAGTAGCTTTATTCACAAGAAAATAATAATAGAACTTTGTCATGACTCAGACAGAAATATAAACCAATGTTTTCTTATACTCTTATCACTGGATAATTGTGGATTAAATATGTATTTGATCTCGAGGAGACCAACACCAGTCCATAGATTTCATCATCATCTTCTTCCTCGACATGTCTACTCCCCTGTGTATGGCCTGGGAGGGACAAAGTCATGGTGATGGGGGTCCAACCACAAGCAGGACTGCGAGCAGGTTGAAGGGGTCAGGCTAGGGATCTGTGGGCATCTAACCACCACCACAGAGAGGAACAGAGGACTGCAGGCAGAGAGAGTAGAGCCAAAATGGGTTGGGTGTTAAGCCATGGAAGAGGCAATATCAAAAGCATTATAATGATGTTGATGGTATTTCCCTTCCCCCTGAGTGAATAAATAACAATAATAATAATCTGTATTGAATTAAATTGGTGTCAGGCAAAGTTTCAGTAGCAAAATTATCTGTGTTCATATCCTGGTGTAAGCAGTTATGGTGTTGATGTGGTGTTAATTTGTGTTACTATGAACAGACTGTTAAAAAATACTGTTGTTCAAGCAGGGTGTCAAATTAATCAGTGTTACATAGTGTTGATTTTTCATTGTAACATTTCAAGTGTTGATTCAGGTGTGAAATTAACTCTGTAAGTGTTACATTAACACTCATTTGTGTAAAAGAACCCTAATGTTGGTGTTAATAACCAGTGTTAAACCAAAACCACAGCCATCATTATCATCTTTCCCAGCATGCCCTATTGCATGTGTTGATTAATTAATCTTATGCTTATATAAATAACATGCATTTTTGGAAGGTAATCCAATCTGTTATATGGATTTATTGCACCTGTTACTGAAATGCAAGATTCTTCAAAGGAGCCACCCTTTGCCTTGATGACAGCTTTGCAAACTCTTGGCATTCTCTCAACCAGTTTCACCTGGAATCATTTTCCAACAGTATTGAAGGAGTTCTCACGTATGCTGAGTTCTCAACACCTGCAGTGTTCAATTTACCAATTAAATTTTGCTGTGCAGTTGAATAAAGTGGCAATAGTACCAGTGTTTTGGGGAGAGGCTTGTGCATACAGAGCAGGCGACCACTGTAGACCACTATTCCACAGAGGAGCACCACCAGGAGGCTAAAGGCACACAGTACACTCAGAACCACAGGCACTGGGGGACAGACAGACACCAAGGGTTACGGACTATAATTGCTAACAGATGTAAACACTGATGTAAAATAATGTCCGTGCATGTTGTGTAAGACTGATTTACCTGTGCTGTATTGCTATGTTGTACTACACTGTGTGGTCTTTTAGCTGTGCTGTTAGGCCCTGGTACTGTACCTGTGTTGGCAGCAGTAGGGCTGGTGAAGGCACAGTGGGGCTCAGAGGGGACAGAGTGAGGATTAAAGCTTGTAGATGGGGTGACAGTCACGCAATACTCCGCCCCTGGCTCCAGGTAGCCAATCACAGTTTTCTCAGTGGAGGTGACCCACATGCTGAACTACAAAAAGGCAGAGACATTGTCACAATGTTTATATAATGTTTATAGACCCGTTTACCATGCTGTAATGCTTTGGATAAGTACTCCACATTGATCATTGACCATAACGGTCTAATTCATAGCCATGTGTGTAGCTATAATATCAATATCTCACTAAGATATTAGTCCTATGACTAATGATTTGTTCATTCATTGTTGTCTTGTATTTTATTCACAGTATCTGTACCGAATTGACAAATAACTGTGGGTTAGAGATAAGGAGATGAGATGACTGACAAAGAGATGAGGAGAAGAGACCCCTCCTCCTGAATCTGTGTAGGCGTACTTTTTCTCAGAGCAAGAGGCAGTTTCCTCGAACACAAACCAGACTGTGTGCTCCTGAGAGGAAGGTGTGGGCAAAAACCACACGTATCTACATCTGTAGTCATGAAAGATTAACAACCCTCAGAGAGGAAAAATGTGCATGATTAAATTCTTATATTAGACAGATACTGATCTGCTTTCTCATCAATGCCCTGATGTTATTCTCAGGTTCTATTCAAATATAACGGGTGTGGGTTTGACCACATTCTCAGAACTTGCTTTCTTTTCTTGGTATACGTCCTTTCACATATCTTTACACTGTAAAAAACAACAACCTCAAAATGATGTTGATAGGTCAAACCCAACGTGACAGGACAAGGTATCAGAATGAATGTAATATCAAAGCTG
The DNA here is from genome assembly GCF_002910315.2 of Salvelinus sp. IW2-2015. Classification (NCBI taxonomy): domain Eukaryota; kingdom Metazoa; phylum Chordata; class Actinopteri; order Salmoniformes; family Salmonidae; genus Salvelinus; species Salvelinus sp. IW2-2015. Next base: position 14,103,295 of record NC_036875.1, on the reverse strand, counting down.
TAAGCAGATGTCAGCTAAAGAGATATGCTAAGAAATCCCCCCCCAACTTACCCCATTGGGGGTCACATTTTGAACGACCAAGTCAAGCCCTACCTGAGATCCATCCCTGGTCCGGCGCACCTTGCAGGTGAACTGCCTGTAGAGGAGCTGTGTGGGGGACAGGGAGCGCTGCAGGCCCCTGGATGTGGGGGGAGTTACCTGCAGGAGCAGACAGTTCCCACAGCCGGACACGGACACCACTGGAGGGCCCAGCAACGCTGCAACATCAGGGGTCAGAGGTTACAGTGAAGACTGAATGATTCTATACAGGTAAATCTATACAGGTAAATGATGTAACGAGGACCACTAGAATGGACAATATTTTTTCATTTCCTAATATAAAAAAAGAGTAGACCAACGTTTCACTCAAATACCATTCTCAACATGCATTTTGACTAGTGAGCCGCGGTATTCCAATGAAAAGAAAAGGGGACTGAAATGGAGGGGAAAAGGTACAGTAAAAGCATCTCACTGTCAGTCAAGGGGTAGAAGAGCGTAGAGAGGGACCAGTTGGACTTCTGAGTAGTGGTGATGGCTTGAACACGGGCTTTGTAATGATAGAAGGAATCCTTGAACGTGTTAGTGAGGTCACATGACTGGCTGGTCTTCAACCTAGCACAACCCTTCACGAGCTGCCATGAGTTCTTCCTGGAGGAGGGAGAGAGATATAAAGCAATTAGAGAGTTTCATTTCGCCAAATTTGAAATCATAATTTAAGATTTCCAAGACCTCTCTGATGAGAAGAGGCTACCCTTCCTGTAGGGGGAGGACGCAGAGAGCTGTGGGTTGGCAGCGCACCCCATTGCTGGACGTCAGGTAGCTGAGCGGTTAAGAGCCTTAGGCCAGTAATCAAAAGGTTGCTAGTTTGAATCCTCAGAGCCAACCAGGTGAAAAATCTGTCAATGTGCCCTTTTGCAAGGCACTTAACCCTAGTCGCTCTGGATAAGAGAGTCTGCTAATTGACTAAAATGTAACCAAAATGAGGGACAGTGTCTGACAAACCAACCTGCACATATCTTCAAGTTATTTATTTACTTACTGATTTTGTGACGACCCTCCCACTCTGTCTGCCGTGTTCTTTCTTTGTTCTTGTTTCCTTATTAGGATGCCGGTGGGCGGAGTTGGGAGGGTCGTCAGCTACATGGGAGACACCTGGGCCCGGTGTMTYCCAGGATAAATACACCACTTCCCCATTCATGGAGGAGACTCTCTCCATGCAGATACCTTAATAGATTTGGTTGTGTTTCTTGGTGGTTTTGTGGTTGTTTGTGTTAGCATCTTTCAACACCCTGCATTATCACATTCATGCATGCAAAATACTCACTTACACTACTGATTACTGATTACACACACCATTGTATATTATACTTAGTTACTTTATTTAATAAATATATATTTTGTTACTCCTTATCTCCACGTTGTCTCCTTTTTGTTACGGGCTTTGAGCCGGTTCGTGACAATTTCCATTTCTAATACAACTCCACGCTCCCACCCTTGATTATTGTTGTTAATGATTGTCCTGTTTGTGACAATCTTGACAATTTTTCATGATGTTGTTATTGATATTATTAATGAATCATTCAATTTCCAAAGTACATTTTGCCAAAATGTACATTTATGTCATGCCGAAAAAAAGCAAATAAAAATGAATTGAAATTGATTTGAGAGAGAAAAAGAGAGAGAAATAGAGGGGAGAAGCTAAGGAAATGCAACACTGATGATGATATCTACACTGCTCTACATTGCACAATTGCAGTGATTCAGTATTGGCCTTGACCAACTAACCAGACGAAACGAAAGCATTGGATCATCCTGGAAGACAACCTGAAAAGAAAGTGCTTCTTCAGCAGCTACGTATAAGGATAAGCTAAATGAAAGCATGGGACTGAAGTGTAAGTGTGAGCTGACCTGAGGCTCTGAACTGTGAAATATGTGTTGTCAGGAGTCCCTGGACCTGGCAGCCAGGTCAGAGTGTGCTCCAGGTTGAAGGAGACAATGGACACGTTGGTAGGGGCTGGGAGCATGGACACCACTGGAAGATACACACAGGCAGGCAGACAGACAGAGTGAGACCGTCACAAAAAACATCCAAAATGATTGACAGACACAGAACAGGACAGCCAGAGAGACATTTTAGCAGAGCAAAATATTAGTACCAGAGACAATGCAAACAAACACATCAAACATTTACAGAAATGTTTTTCTTCAAATAATAACAATGAAGATAAGATACTGTAGATAAGGGAAGCTGTGTGTCAATATACAGTACATTATACAGCCCTCCTTCAAGAGTTGCAACTTGCAAGAGGAACATCCTACATTAAATACTGCAGTCCTCACCAGAAAGTAAAATGCATGACCCAAACAATCAATAAATCAATTGAGGGGTTGGGAAAAATGCGGAAGCCAAATTTCGTTGAATGCATTCAGTTGTGTAACTGACTAGATATCGCCTTCCCCTTCATTTCCCCCCAGAGCCCCCCTTCAAAAAGACAGAGCCTACCCAGGGGTAGGTGCAGAAGCAGCAGGGTCCAAGGCCCCATCTTTCAGATTGGGTCAGGTCAGTCCAGTGGTAGCTGTGTAGGAAGGCAGGCCTGGCCCTGTGTCTCGGGGTTAGAGTGCAATGAGCTGGGGATAGGAGCTGCTGCTGTCATTATGTAAAGGTGTAAGTTTCATTTCCCCAGAAATCCCTCCCTGAGTTGTTCCCCCTAACTCACTCACACACCTTATAATATCCATGTGCCATGTTCTGTCACTCCCACACTCACTGGAATGCTGCATGCTAAAATGGGACGTACAACACTGGATTGAACAGTATTTTCTCTTTCTTTGCTGTCCATTTTAATGTAATATTTGTGTTTGTGAATGTTTGAAGTGTATGCTGTATTAGTTGTGTGTTTCTGTATGAGGTCAGTTTGAAGGAAGCTATACAGTATACATATTTCTGTCATGAACATCAAAGCTTGCTTATAACGTTATACTGAACAGAGTGCTGTCATCAGTTTATTAACTGTGTTTATAACATAAAACTACAAAAAAATGTTAAGATGCTATATACAAATATTTAATTTTATTAAGTAAATACAAATAAAAAAAGGATACAAAATGTCTTCAAAAGATTCATTACAAAATGTTTGTATTAGTCATTTGGCATTAACAAATATTACATTTCCTTTACCAATAAACAGAATATCTCAAAACAACATACATATAATATAAAATAATAACACATACATATAAAATAATACACACTTCAAAAGGACTATATTTTCCTGAATATGTAACAGTTTGGGGTGGCTGTCAAAAGGTTGCTGGATTGAAACCCCAAGCTGACAAGGTAAAAATCTGTCATTCTGCCCCTGAACAAGGCAGTTAACCCACTGTTCCCCGGTAGGCCGTCATTGTAAATAAGAATTAGTTCTTAACTGACTTGCCTAGATAAAAAAAAATGGATTGCAAGTTTTCTATGGTATGGCAAAAAGCAAGTAAAGGCTACTATATACTACATCGGCATAAAATAAAGTATGTTGACCATAAACTTGTGAATAAGTACAGAATACTGTATTGTATAGCTTGACCTATGATACCCTTGACGTTTGCCCATGAGCATCCCACAAACACATACGGTACACACACTGATCCCCACTTTAAAAATGTTAGGCACCAAAGAGAATTTCAGGAGTACCAGAAAGAGATATATATTTTTAAATATAATTTAGCACATCTCATGACAACTTGGATGGTAAATTACTGAGGATGATAGCAGACGATACTGCCACTCCTATTTGCCATTTCTTCAATCCAGGCCTACAGGAAAGTGTGTGCCCTCAGGCCTGGAGGAAAGTAAAAGTAATTTTGCTACCTAAGAATAGCAAAGCACCTTTTACTGGCTCAAACAGCAGTCCAATCAGCCTGTTACCAACCCTCAGTAAACTTTGGGGAAAAATGGTGTTTGACCCAATACAATGCTATTTCACAATAAACAGATTTTCAACAAGCTTATTCAACACTTACACAAATGACTCATGATTGGCTGAGAGAAATTGATATCAAAATTGTGGGAGCTGTTTTGTTAGACTTCAGTGTAGTTTTTGCCATAACCTGCTGCTGAAAAAACATGTGTTATAGCTTTACATCCCCTGCTATATTGTGGATCGGGAGTTACCTGTCTAACAGAACACAGAGGGTGCTCTTTAATTGAAGCCTTTCCAAAATAATCCACGTAGAGTCAGGCATTCCCTAGGGCAGCTGTCTAGGCACCTTACTTTTTTCAATCGTTACTAATGACCTGCCATTGGCTCTGAATAAAGCCTCTGTGTCTATGTATGCTGATGACTCTACACTATACACGTCAGCTACCACAGCAAGTGAAATCACTGCAACACTTCACAAAGAGCTGCAGTCAGTTACAGAATTGGTGGCAAGAAATAACTAAAAGCACTCTATTTGGGACAAATCATTCACTGAACCCTGAATCTCAACTAAATCTTCTAACGAATCATGTGGAAATTGAGCAAGTTGAGGAGACTAAACTGCTTGGAGTAACCCTGGATTGTAAACTGTCATGGTCAAAACATATTGATGCAACAGTCACTAAGATGGGGAGAGGTCTGTCCATAATAAAGCACTGCTCTACTTTCTTAACATCGCTATCAACAAGACAGGTCCTAGTTTTGTTGCACATGGACCACTGGCCAGTCGTGTGGTCAGGTGCCACAAAGAGGCTTAGATAAATTACGAATGGCCCAGAACAGGGCAGCACGGCTGGTCCTTAAATGTACACGGAGAGCTAACATTAACAATATGCATGTCAATCTTCCTGGCTCAAAGTAGAGGAGAGATCGACTTCATCACCACTACCGAGCTGTCTGTTTAAACTACTAGCACACAGCTCAGGCACCCATGCATACCCCACTAGCCATGCCAACAGAGGTCTCTTCAAAGTCCCCAAGTCCAGGACAGACTATGGGAGGCGTACAGTACTACATAGAGCCATGACTACTCTATTCCACACCAAGTAACTCATGCAAGCAGTAAAATCAAATTTAGAAAACAGATGAAAAATACACCTTAAACCGGGTGTACACTACACAACTTTCAAAATCCTAACATTGCTGAGCCTCTCACATTAAACAACCTTTTTTCCTGTAGTTATTTTTGTGTTGCCAACATAGTGGTGCGCACACTAAACGATGTGGCACAGACTGGGGTCACACACTGCAAGATTCTTCACTTGGTCGTTATGATTCTCGATACCATGACGTCTCACAAAAACAATGATGTGATTAGATTTAACGTACAGTAGCTACAATTAGCTGTGGCTCAAAGCAGCCTCAAATGTTTTCAGTAAGACATTCACGCTTGCCATACAGAGTTGATATATCTTGCCAACATTTTGAATTGAATAACATTGCTTGTGAACATACAAATCATTAAAATCCAGACGGAAAATATTTACACAAGAAGCAACCTAATATCACACAGTCAAACTGTTCAGTCATTTAGTAAGATCACCATTCTGCGATTCTCACCGTTAAACATGGCACGGTGTTTCAACATAACGGCTCTTTATGTCATCATTTATATCTGAGCAGTCAACGCCCAATTTCTTTTCAAAATGACACTTTTGCTTTTGGTTAAAGACAAGTACAAAAGCATACTGCCTCACGCAGGAAGCGGCGCAGGTCCTAATCCAGGCACTTGTCATCTCCCGTCTGGATTACTGCAACTCGCTGTTGGCTGGGCTCCCTGCCTGTGCCATTAAACCCCTACAAAACCTGGTGGGACATACAATTCAGTCCCATTCAAAATCCTATTTCCCTAACCCCTAACCCTAAACCTAACCCTAATCCTAACCCATACTCTTACCCTAACCCTAACCCTAACCCAAAAACCTAAACTTTATCCTAACCCTAAACCTAACCCTAGCTCCTAACCCTAACCCTACAACTAACCCTAGCTCCTAACCTTAATATTTAACTTAATTCTAACCCTAACACTAATTCTAACCTTAACCCTAAACCCCCTAGAAATAGCATTTGACCTTGTGGGGACTAACAAAATGTCCCCAGCTGGTCAACTTTTTGTTTGTTTACTATTCTTGTAGGACTTCTGGTCCCCACAAGAATAGTTAAACACGTAACCACACACACACACACACACACACACACACACACACACACACACACACACACACACACACACACACACACACACACACACACACACACACACACACACACACACACACACACACACACACACACACACACACACACACCACACACACACACACACAACACACACACAACACACAACAACACA
>NC_036875.1:14065234-14096907 GCF_002910315.2 Salvelinus sp. IW2-2015 | reverse complement strand
GAATATCCCCTAGCAACTCATTCCAGAAGCGCCGCAGCCCGCTCTGGTGTTCATAACTTCCAGATTCCTCTCACTCACCCGCTCCTCCGCTCTCTCCAAACTGTGCATGTTGAAGCTCGCATCCGCTACCCAAGACCAAGGTGCTTGCCTACGGAGCTGTGAGGGGAACGGCACCTCCGTACCCTTTAAGGCTCTGATTCAGGCCCTACACCCAAAACAAGGGCACTCGCGTTCATCCACCTCTTGGCCTGTTCGCCTCCCTACCTCTGAGGAAGTACATTCCCGCTCAGCGCAGTCAAAACTGTTCGCTGCTCTGGCACCCCAATGGTGAACAAAACTCCCTCACACGGCCAGGTCAGCGGATGTCAATCACACACCTTCCGGAGACACCTCTGAACCCCACCTCTTTAAGAATACCTAGGATAGGATTAAAAGTAATCCTTCTAAACCCCCCCCCCCCTTAAAAGAGTTAGATGCACTATTGTAAAGTGGTTGTTTCCACTGGATATCATAAGGTGAATGCACCAATTTGTAAGTCCGCTCTGGATAAGAGCGTCTGCTAAATGACTTAAATGAATGTAATACTAGTAGTAGCTCCTGGTTGAGTCTACACATTCTGGAGATGCAATAAAAGATGTAATCATCGTCTATCGAGCTCTACTTTTTCCTGGCGAATTTTCATTGGATAGTTTTCTTGTCTATCTATCTGTTCTTCAATATACTTGTTTGTCGGAACTTTTGTAGAGTGCTGTAAATCTCACTGACTTTACTAAAGGGTTTGCCAAATTTTTGTGTATTGCTTGATTAAAATTAATAATACATGTTTGAAAATGTTCACATTTTTAGGTAGCGTGCTTATTTAACTTACTCTAAATTCTCACATTATCGCTTTGGGGTACCCTTATCAGGTTGTGGGATCCTCTTAGCACCCCTCCTCACTATAGATACTGAAGCTCTCGTCAGTGCGTGCCTGGAATAAAGCACCTTAAACTTGTGCGCGACAATTGAAATTGAATGAGTCCGCAGTACGGACGAGGGCAAGGTCGATTTATGGGGATATGTTGTCATACCCTAATCCCTCCTAAAAGACCCGTCTTGATAGCTTAGGTGAGCCTAGTAGGACCGACGTTTGCGCGCCCGCCAAAACATATAAGGGACAGGGGTTATGGTTGAGGTAGCAACGAACACACATTTTCTTGTGCAAACAGGCGGAGGTAACTGTATGAACTGGGGACAAGCGCATCGTTGCCAGATCGGATCGCGGCCTTGATGCAGCTTCGAAAACTGGTCGCGGCATGGAACACAGGATGGACTGAGCTGGACTGAGCTTGAGGTTACACTGAATGAAAGGAAAACCACCTTCTGTTTGCTCGGGAACATATACAGATAAAGCACTCCAGAAAACAAACAGAACAAGGACAGCAATCCCGCAGCACTGATTCACTTGGCTTGCTACATATAGCCACACCCATGTGATAGCAACTAACACACTGCCTACACATATGCTGCCCTCCCAAAGGGACATTAATAGTAATATAAACAGTGGCTAGTGGTTGTCACTTTACACTGGTTTCAGGTCGTGGTGTGTGGAGAGAGAAATGAGAGAAACACATTATCCCCCCCTTCCAAACAGGAGAAAGAGCTTAGAGAGAGAGAGAGTTGACGATTTCAATTAAGTTGTAATGTATTTACTCTATCAAAACCATGGTGGTATGCATGATTCTTGAGTACCGCTCTGTGGCTGGTATGTACATGTATGTGGTGCCTGATTCCTCGTCTTAGACTGGGTGAACTTAATTGCGCCCCTCCTCCAGACAGAGACAGGGGTTGGGGAGTAGGAGAGGAGGATGGGCTCCTCCAGTGTTATACAAGGCGGGCCGGCTGGGAAGAAATTCAATCAAAGGCAAAATAGGTCAAAGAGGAGAGCAGAGGAAGACATTGAGTCTCTGATACCAGCCTTTAGTTCTACATATAGGAGGACATGAGGAGATGCATTGACAAAGCCTATGGCCCATCCCTTATCACAGGGAAGGAACGGGGTTGTGTATGTGTGTGCCCAGTGCATGTGAACAAGGTGTGTGTATGTGTTGTTTGGTCATTTTCCCATGTGTGGAAGAATGTAATGTGTGTTTCTAGCCCTTGATAGTAGCTATGCTATACCACTATCTATACAGATTAAGCTCCTTAGGGAAAAAGCTAGAGCTCCTACACTATCAGATCCCTACCACACACACACACACACACACACACACATTAAACACACACACAAACACATGGATTGTGTGTAGATATGTGGTAGTAGGGTAGTGGCCTAAGGGCACACAATTAATGTGTTGTGAAATCTGTTGTGAAATGCAATGTAATGTTTTTATAAGTATAGAACTGCCTTAATTTTTCTGGACCTGTAGGACCTGCCTTGTTATGGATCCCCATGCCAAGGCTGCAAATAATGGGATCCATAATAAGTACAAATGAGGAGTGTAGCAGACCCATTTCCTTTACCAATCAAATTTCCCTAGACATACAGTCAAGTTAGCAGGTTGTTAGCTAGGTAAAATGACTGAAAAATGTTGTTTATCAAACCAATAATTAGCGACCTGGAATTAGTTTAAAACGGTCCACAACATGGTTTGTGAAATTATATAAAATATGCGTGAAATCACGCAGGAATAAAAAGGTAGCTCCGTTAATATGGGTCATATTATTTGAACCTTTTGAGCTAAGACAAGACGTTTCTTTTGCTGTAAAGCTGCAAGCATGCCTGTCGCACAGCTGTGCTGTATTTGTCCTCCCTGGCACTCAGAGGCTGCGTGACAACAAACTTGCAGAGCCCACTCAGACTGGCCTGTGCTTTTGGTTATACCAGGGATTAAATGATACAATGTATTAACTTTACTTGCTCTGCCCTAATGTATCAAATGCATAAATGTAAACACAGAAGACTCATCAGGGTCACTATCCCCGCTCGCTATCACAACTAAATTATATTTAAAAAACTGATTGAGGAATAGATGCGCAGGAAACTGACTTTATAAAAAAAAGTGTAATTGGTAGGGCTGAAAAATGCGGTATTATCATATGAAACGGTACTACAGTATTATAAAATGTTGGTATCATAAGTATTATGACGTTTTGGTACTGTGATATTACCGTGGTACCAGTATACGGTGCAACATTACAAGAATGCATTTGTGCATTTTGCTAAAAGCTGCCCAGAATCAAGTAAATAAATCATGAGGATTACGGTTTTGAACTGTCTGTCCTATATGTAGGGAATATAAGAAAGCTCAGAAAATACTTCCATTAATTTGTCAGGGAGGGGGTACTGTCATGTATACACCAGGCTGCTTGTTATGGCGCACTCCTGTCACCATCGCTACGTGCACCAGCGCGTCATCAGACTCACCTGGAATCCATCACCTCCCTGAATACCTTCCCTATATATGTCACTCCCTTTGGTTCCTTCCCCAGGTGTTATTGTTTCTGTTTCAGTTTCCTGTCTGTGCGTTGTTCGTGTTTCTTGTTTTGTATTATGTTCCATTTATTTATTAAATGATTCACTCCCTCAACTTGCTTCCCGACTCCCAGCACACACGTCACAACAAGCATGATGGTTGACGCAGCTTGTTGGTCATTAGCCAAGTGGCAATTCCCAATGATTTCAAAGCACGTGAATGCATCCAGTATGGTATTTATAACTTCACATCTGGAAAATTCCCACCTCCCACATGGTTACGAACACAGCTTTATATTTAATATATTGGGTAGAAAAATTTACAATTATACTAGTATCCGCACATGTACCCAAAAAGGTACTGACCACTACCATGTGAGTTCCTATGTGAAGGTACATTATGTGTACCTTTGACCTTTTTGTGCACCAGGGAACAACACTGTACAGTAACTGTACTTTTATTTTTTTAGTGTTTGTGAATATACACTACCGTTCAAAAGTTTTGGGTCACTTCGAAATGTCCGTGTTTTTGAAAGAAAAGCAAATTTTTTGTCCATTAAAATAACATTAAATTGATCAGAAATACAGTGTAGACACTGTTAATTGTAGCTGGAAATGGCTGATTTTTTAAAATGGAATATCTACATAGGCGTACAGAGGCCCATTATCAGCAAACCATCACTCCTGTTACAATGACATGTTGTGTTAGCTAATCCAAGTTTATCATTTTAAAAGGCTAATTGATCATTAGAAAACCCTTTTGCAATTATGTTAGCACAGCTGAAAAATGTTGTGCTGATTAAAGAAGCAATACAACTGGCTTTCTTTAGACTAGTTGAGTATCTGGAGCATCAGCATTTGTGGCTCAAAGTTATAGGCTCAAAATGGCCAGAAACAAAGACTTCCTTCTGAAACTCGTCAGTCTTGTCTTTTTCTGAGAAATTAAGGCTATTCCATGTGAGAAATTGCCAAGAAACTGAAGATCTGGTACAACGCTGTGTACTACTACCTTCGCAGAACAGCGTGAACTGGCTCTAACCAGAATAGAAAGAGGAGTGGGAGGCCACGGTGCACAACTGAGCAAGAGGACAAGTACATTAGAATGTCTAGTTTGAAAAACAGACACCTCACAAGTCCTCAACTGGCAGCTTCATTAAATAGTACCCACAAAACACCAGTCTCAACGTCAGCAGTGAAGAGGCGACTCCGGGATGCTGGCCTTCGAGGCAGCATAACAATGTCTACACTGTATTTCTGATCAATTTTATGTTATTTTAATGGACAACAAATGTGCTTTTCACTCAAAAACAAGGACATTTTGAAGTGACCCCAAACGCTACACGGTAGTGTATGTTCTTGGTGGCACTGCTGAGACATTAATGCACTCCAGACCCGAAAGGTTGCAAGTTCAAATCCTGAGAGAATTTAATGTGAAATGTGTTGTTTTACAGCAGGTGTTAAACTCATTCCATGGAGGGCAGTGTCTGCAGCTTTTCATTCCTCACTTGTACTCGATTGATGAATTAAGGTCACTAATAAGTAAGGAACTACACCCCTCACACTGCCAAAACACCAGCTACGCGGGTGTCGGCTATCGCGTGTTGATCTGATCACTTGATCTGATTTAATCTAGGCCATAATGTCAAGTGTCCCTGAGCACTGCTACTTTTTCTTAAAACCACTTAAGGATACACACCTTTTTTCCCCATTTTCGCCTAAAATTACATACCCAAATCTAACTGCCTGTAGCTCAGGACCTGAAGCAAGGATATGCATATTATTGATAACATTTCAAAGGAAACACTTTGAAGTTTGTGGAAGTGTTAAACTAATGCAGGAGAATATAACACATTAGATCTGGTAAAAGATAATACAAAGATTTTTTTTTTTTCATCTTTCTTTGAAATGCAAGAGAAAGGCCATAATGTATTATGCCAGCCCAGGCACAATTTAGATTTTGGCCACTGGATGGCAGCAGTGTTTGTGCACATTTTTAGACTGATTCAATGAACCATTGAATTTCTGTAAAAATGTTTGTATCAAGACTGCCCAAATGTGCCTAATTGGTTTATTAATAAATGTTCAAGCTCATAATGGTGCTTTCTCCTCAAGCAATAGCATGGTATTCTTTCATTGTAATAGATACTCTAAATTCAACAGTGCAGTTAGATTAACAAGAATGTAAGCTTTCTGCCAATGTCAGATACGTCTATGTCCTCGGAAATGTTATTGTTACTTACAACCTCATGCTAATCACATTAGCCTACGTTAGCTCAACAGTCCGGCGGGGGACCCACCGATCCTGTTTGTGCCATAGGCGCATCAAAAGAAGGCTATCCTATACGTTTAAATTCAATTGCAAGTGAGGCATGCCAAGTTAATTTGCAGGACAGGCCAAAAAGTACCCAAGCGCATTGCATTTGACAGTAAATATATAGCAGAACACTAATACATACACTACCGGTCAAAAGTTTTAGAACACCTACTCATTCATTAGGTTTTTCTTTATTTTTACAAATGTTTTCCTACATTTTAGAATAATAGTGAAGACATCAAAACTATGAAAAAACACATATGGAATCATGTAGTACGCAAAAAAGTGTTAAATCAAAATATATTTTATATTTGAGTTTCATCAAATAGCCACCCTTTTGCCTTGATGACAGCTTTGCACACTCTTGGCATTCTCTCAACTAGCTTCACCTGGAATGCTTTTCCATCAGTCTTGAAGGAGTTCCCACATATGCTGAGCACTTGTTGGCTGCTTTTCCTTCACTCTGCGGTCAGACTCATCCCAAAACATCTCAATTTGGTTGAGGTCGGGTGATTGTAGAGGCCAGGTCATCTGATGCAGCACTCAATCACTCTCATTCTTGGTAAAATAGCCCTTACACAGCCTGGAGGTGTTTTGGGTCATTATCAATTGTTTTTAAACAGGACAGTCTCACTAAGCACAAACCAGATGGATGGTGTATCGCTGCAGAATGCTGTGGTAGCCATGCTGGTTAAGTGTGCCTGTAAAATCACAGACTGTGCTTTGCTGGTGACACTACCACACCATAACACCTCCTCCTCCATGCTTTACGGTGGGAAATACACATGCGGAGATCATCTGTTCACCCACATCGCGTCTCACAAAGACACGGCGGTTGGAACCAAAAATCCCAAATTTGGACTCAGACCAAAGGACAAATTTCCACTGGTCTAATGTCCATTGCTTGTGTTTCTTGGTCCAAGAAAGTCTCTTCTTCTTATTGGTGTCCTTTAGTAGTGGTTTCTTTGCAGCAATTTGACCATGAAGGCCTGATTCACGCAGTCTCCTCTGAACAGTTGATGGTGAGATGTGTCTGTTACTTGAACACTGTGTAGCATTTAATTGGGCTGCAATTCCCGAGGCTGGTAACTCTAATGAACTTATCCTCTGCAGCAGAGGTAACTCTGAGTCTTCCTTTCCTGTGGTGGTACTTGTGAGACTTGCTTCAGTTTCATCATAGCGCTTGATGGTTTTTGCGACTGCACTTTCCGGATTGACTGACCTTCATGTCTTAAAGTAATGATGGCCTTTCTTTTCACTTTTCACATAATATGGACCCGGTTGTTTACCAAATAGGGCTATTATCTGTATACCACCCCTACCTTGTCGCAACACAACTGATTGGCTCAAACGCATTAAGAAGGAAAGAAATTCCACAAATTAACTTTTAAGAAGGCACACCTGTTAATTAAAATGCATTCCAGGTGACTACTTCATGAAGCTGGTTGAAACAATGTGCAAAGCTGTCATCAAGGCAAAGGGTGGCTACTTTGAAGAATCTCAAATATATAATATCTTTTGATTTGTTTAACACTTTTTTGGTTACTACATGATTCCATTTGTTATTTCATAGTTTTGATGTCTTCACTATTACTCTACAATGTAGAAAATAGTAAAAAATAAAAATAAAAATAAAATTGAATGAGGAGATGTTCTTAAACTTTTGACCGGTAGTGTATATTACTGTAAAAATCTACCGTATAATGACTATAAAATGTACCACTAAATTAACAGCAATGGCTAACAGTGTAGTTTCATGTTATCACATGTTGAAGCATACATGAAATATGTGACATTTCACATCTGAAATCATGTGAAAACGTGTTTTTGGAACATATGAAGTGTTTTGAAATGTCACATGAAGTGTTCATATGAAAAGCCACATCATCACGTGACCGCTCCCCTCCTCCTCCTTCATCTGCTGTAATCTCTCTACGGTCCATGTGTCTCTCTCTCTGAGAAAAGACTGAAGCTCAAGTCCTGTCCCAATGAACCACACTTGGCTGGCTCTGGAAGTTGACTGGTTTGTGAGGACACAGATAGTTGACAGTTGTTTGATATGGACATTGAAAGGCAGTCAGGTCTGAGCAGAGATTCACGTTGTTGGTATTCGGTTATGAAGAGAGGACATTGAGGGTGGTTGGACACTGTCTCAGAGGTGGTCTTAAGCTCTGTGGACGGGACAGTGGGATAGGACGGAGAGGGTTTTGGATGGGTGTAGGAGCACCTCTGTTTTAGAGGATGAGGAAGAGGAGAGGGGGATGAGAGAGGACAGATCGGCAGCGGCCCCTCGTGTCTCGTACCCTCCTCCTCCCCCACTATTTATCTTCCCCTCCGTCTCGATCACTGACTCACTGTCATCCTTACTCTCTCCATCCTTTCCACTGCTTCCCGAAGGTGACGATGGTGGAACTAAATGCCCTGAGGGAAACCGTTCCTCATCGTAGGACCAGGTTCTCCTGGTGTTGTATTTATCTCTGCAAAGAGTCAGACAGTGTTAATATGTTTTAAATGGAATATGTTGATAAAAAAACAGTCTTAAATCAAGAGACCGTTGCACCTCTTCTGACACCATGTGTGAGCCTGTGACTAAGGTCACCTCATACAATCCCCCATAAGGGAAAACCCCTCAACACTAAACCATTGCTGTGGTCAACGCTTCACAATGGAACAAATCAAATAGCGAGCGGATTGGAAACAACCTAGCTTTTATTAGCAGCGTGTTAGCCTAGACTCCCCCTCTACTTGACACATTTATGTTAATTCAGCAATGTGGTTTAAGTCATGCCCACGCTATTAACGGTTCCTTGTACCTCGTCTTTGTGACAATATATGTACAGTAATAACAATCATGTTTCCATGGCACATGGTTTATGAACTGACACACAAAACAACGCTGTATTCAAAACTTAAGAGTTTTTCAATTTAAATGATTATACAAAATTCTTGCAACCAATAGAATGTTATGCATATGGGGGATACAAACCATCTGTTTTTTTATGCTTGATGGCTCACTGTTCGTTGTTGGCATATCCTGCCTAAGTGTGCCCACTTTGCCAATGAAGTAATCATTAAAATAATTGGCAAAATCAAATGGTTGTGATGAATAAGCCATCTGATTCAATGAAAGTTGGAGTTGAATTGGTCTTTCTGCCCATAATTTAATTTAAAGTACTCAAGTGTTTTCCCACTCCAGCATTATTCATACAGTATCATTGATCTTGGCTTCATAATAGTTCTTCATTCTGTTTAGTTTAGTCACATCATTTCTCAATTTGCAGTAAATCAGATGTGCAACCAAACTTATTAGCCACTCCTTTTGCCCCATCTCTTTCAGCCACACAGCTTTTCAATTCCTAATCAATCCATGGAGCCTTAACAGTTCTGACAGTCAGTTTCTCAACAGGTGCATGTTTATCAATAATTGGAAGAAGCAATTTCATAAATTCATTAAGTGCAGTGGCTGGATGCTCCTTATTAATAACATCAGACCAACAAATAATATTTGTAACATCATCCACATAAGAGTCACAGCAAAATATTTTGTATGATCTCTTCTACACTGTATCATCCAAGGAATCATCTAAATGAGTCTCAGAAATGGCTTATGTATGAATGTTATCTGATGTTAGCAAGTTATTGATTTCATGAACCTTATTTCTATGTTTACAAATATTAATATGGGCTATTTTCATCCTTTTCCTGGGTAGCTTCTCAGAGATAGACATAATATGGAAAATACCAAACAAAGCAAGAGAAAAAAACATTCAGCAGTCCATTAACCAGTTGGTATGTGCAACTGTGTGTCTGCTGCAGGATTGAAGCTACGAACCCATCCCTTCCAGGC
Organism: Salvelinus sp. IW2-2015; assembly: GCF_002910315.2. Taxonomy (NCBI): domain Eukaryota; kingdom Metazoa; phylum Chordata; class Actinopteri; order Salmoniformes; family Salmonidae; genus Salvelinus; species Salvelinus sp. IW2-2015. The sequence goes on along the minus strand of NC_036875.1, from coordinate 14,087,292 downwards.
TCAAGCACTCTGGTAGCTTTCATGGACGGGATGTTATTTTCTCTTATGGCACACAGCTTCCGGATAGTCCTTGTTGAGGAAGATGTACGTTCCTTTCAAGTTCTTGGTTCTTTCGAGAACAGCTACCTTGCCCTTTAACCTCATGAACTTCACCACTGTTGGCCTGGGCCTGTCACCTGGACCGGTTTTCCAATCCTGTGGGCGCGCTCCACCTCAATCTTCCTGTGGTCCAGCTTCAGTTTCTCAGAGATAATTTCCATCACTTTGTCTTCAGACTTCGTCCAGAGCTCATGCGGAGATTCTGCAATTCCATCCACAACAATGTTGTTCTGCCTTGATTGTCCCTCGAGATAATCTGATTTCTCAGTCATTGTTATCATGGATTCCCATACAGAAGTGATGTCCTTCCTCAGTGACTTAAAGACTGCTGCCATCTTACTGTTTTCCTGTTAAACTCATTGAGCTGACCCTAGGAGAACTACAAACTCTTCTTCAGGTCCTGGACCTCTTTGGTCAGGTTGTCCATTCTTTTATTAGTTGACTCCACCAGTATTTGGAGACAGCACTTGAAGCTATTTTCTCATTGTTGTAACAACTGCTTGTAGAACTGTTTTTGTTTGTTTAAAAGTTCCTTCACCTGTGATAGAGAGACACCACTGTCCTCAATGGTACTCCCACCGGCGTTTGTCTTTGTCATGTAGCAACGTTGGCTACGCTGTTATTCCTCGCAGTTCCAGACAGGGCAGGTCGCAGGGAAAATGGAAACAGCAACAAACAGCAAGGATTTATACAGTCACAAGCCCGGAACAATCCGCAGTCCCAGCCACAAGGGCTAACCACGTCACGGGCTGCGTTCAAGCCCTCAAGGAAACCCTGCTAGCTTGATAGGCACCTAACAGTGGCAGCTAGGCTAGCTGCTACACCAAGCAGCTCATCAGACCCTTGATCGGCAGGATGCCTGGACAGATACTATAGCAGTGGTCCCAGCAACTGTTGCCAACTGCGTCACAGGATCCAAACTCAAAAGGTAGCTCAGGGTTAAAGTTTGGGGAAGATAATTTTCACCATAAAAATGCACGTTTATAATAAAAGCATTACATGCATAATTGCATTTGCGGTCACTTTTGATAATGGTGTTGTCTAGCTAATGTCACAACTCCCGCCGAAGTTGGCTACCCTGCCTGTTCGGGCGGTGCTCGGCGGTCGTCGTCACCGGCCTACTAGCCGCCACCGATCCATTTTTCCTTTTCTGTTAGTTTAGTCTTATTAGTTGCACCTGTTTCTATTTGTGTTTTCTTGATTTGCTCGCCTATTTAAGCTTGTGAAGCCCGCTCTTGTTTGTGCGGGATTATTTTGTGTTCACGTTTTGAGTTGGACGTGTTGTTGTGTTACCCTGTGTTTTGGGTTGGTCAGTGTTTTCCGCCCTGTGTTTGGGCAGGACCATTTTGTGCAGGAATAAATTGCCATTTTTCCTTGAACCCTCTGCTCTCTGCGCCTGATTCCTACCTTCCACTCCTAGTCAACCGTGACAGCTAATGGAACATTTGCGCTTATAACCTACTGCTGTGTGCGCATTGCTGCACTTATAATGTGAAGAAATAGCCTAATAAACATTTTAAGCTAAACGTTCAGATCTGTTGCGTTGCAAACAAGGTTTTTTGATGCTAGTGGTTGTTTTAATTTGGGATCTATCGCATCCCACAACTGTCCCAGACTGTGTTTGGAATATTTATTTCTCGCACAGAATAGGTCTACTTTGGTACTATGGGATATAGTAGATTGACATAGGCTAGTGCTTTGCTGTTTGTTAGGCCTACTCATCTTGATGGCTGACGAAAAGTAAATGTGGACAGTTCTTCCAATATCTTCAATATGCACCTCGGAATTGGATAAGGACGCGTGCAGTTGCGTCCCCGATGTGTCTGTCTTCACTTGTAGCCTGAGAAAGACCCGATCACGTGATGGAGAGTCATGTGAGTAAGAGGTGTGAGTGAGATGAGAGGTGCTTCGGAGGGCAGTATTTAGGGAGAAGGGCTGCAAAAGGCATTGCTTTTTTTAGGGTGCATTATAGCCACACAAAGGGATGCCTATCAAGTGCTTCTCAAATTGTGAATGAGAGACTGACGAAGTGTGTACAGTCTGCGCAAAAAAACCAAATCAGAGCTCAGGCCTTTCAAGAAACTTTTTCAAATCATCATTAGTCTCATCCTGCAGCCTTACAATGTATTAAACATCTAAACGTATAGCCTAACGTTTGTAACACAACTATAGTTACATTAATAACTCTAAATTAAGCATATAGGGGTACCTATTTCTTTGTTACCCGCTCAACACAGAATAGCCGCATGTGCGCACTTCCTCAAATGGTTTGGAGAAAATGTCCTTTCTATTTTATTCATCTTTTTTTATTGTATTTTTCACACTTTAATTAACCTTTTCTCAATCTAGGGGGTGCTGTTTCCACTTTGGAAAATATCGTCTCCAAATTAAACTGCCTCATACTCAATTCTTGCTAGTACAATATGCATATTATTATTACTATTGGATAGAAAACAATCTCTAGTTTCTAAAACCGTTTGAATTATGTCTGTGGGTGACCAGAACTCTTTCTGCAGCGAAATCCATGACAGGAACTGCGAAGGTCTGAAAACGAGGCTCTGTTCTCAGATCAGTTTAAAGCTCTGTATGTATCCTATGGGTCGACATGAACTGCACCCGCCTTCCCTGGATGTCAGTAACCAATGAGAAGTGGAATGGAGTGTCTACGTAGTTCTCAGAGCTTATAAAAGGCCAAGGAACGAAGTGAGCTCTCTTTTCGTCGTTCGTCATTGCGCAAAGCAAGACCTCAAGATGGCATTTTGAAACGCTCAGTTATCGGCCTTAGCTATATCCGTCTGTAATTTAATTCGATATAGGTGTTAGAAACATCATAACGAAGTTATTTTAAACCGAGTTATATCAGTTTATGCGAGTATATTGCTATTTTCGGAATTTCCTTAGTATTGCGTTTGGGGATTTGGGCATGTTGTGGCCACATAGCTATTGTTAGCTGCTAATTCCGAAGTTGAAGACGACGTTTTACAACCAAGCAACGATTATTTTGGACAAAGGACACCTTGCCCAAGATTCTGATGGAAGCTCGTCCAAAAGTAAGAGCTATTTATGATGTTATTCCGTATTTATGTGGAAAAATGTAAACGCATTTGTCCGCCATTATTGCGGCACTAGTCTGGCTGTAACGCACACTGTATGTCTAGTAACGTTAATTTAAAAAATCTAACTCAGCGGTTGCATTAATAACTAATGCATCTTTCATTTGCTGTCCAACCTGTATTTTTTAGTCAATCTAATCGATAAATAATCGTAAACTTAGGTGCCTTTCCAAGATGGCGCTGGCCAGAATGCATGACCTGTTGCCACTGATCACATTGTATAGCCAGTTTGTGCTGCTAAATATGCACATTTTCGAACAAAACCTATATGCATTGTGTAATATGATGTTACAGGACTGTCATCTGACGAAGTATATCAAGCTTAGTAAAATTATATATCTTTTGCTGTATTGTTACGATCGCTAACCTGTGCTGCTGGTAAATTGCTTGTGTTTCTGGCTATTGTGCTAAGCTAATATAATGCTATATTGTGTTTTCGCTGTAAAACACTTAAAAAATCTGACATATTGGCTGGATTCACAAGATGTTGGGCTTTCATTTGCTGTACGCTGTGTATTTTCAGAAATGTTAAGATGAGTAATTAGGTATTTGACGTTGGTCTCTGTAATTATTCTGGCAGCTTCGGCACTATTTCAGATTGCAGCTGCAATGTAGACTGTGATTTATACTGAAATATGCACATTTTTCTAAAAAAACAATATGCTATACAATAAATATGTTATACAGACTGTCATCTTATGAAGTTGTTTCTTGGTTAGTGGCTATTTATATCTTCATTTGGTCGAATTAGTGATGGCTACTGATGGAGTAAAAATCTGGTGGAGTAAAAAAAGTGGGTCTTTTGCTAACGTGGTTAGCTAATAGATTTACATATTGTGTCTTCCCTGTAAAACATTTTAAAAATCAGAAATGATGGCTGGATTCACAGATGTGTATCTTTCATCTGGTGTCTTGGACTTGTGATTTAATGATATTTAGATGCTAGTATTTACTTGTGACGCTATGCTAGGCTATGCTAGTCAGCTTTTTTACTGTGGGGGGTGCTCCCGGATCCGGGTTTGGGAGGAATTAGAGGTTAAAATAATGCCACAGAATTCTAAGCAAATCTTGTCCTCTAAATTAACTAGTGTAGCCCACAGCCATATGGCATAGTCAGCTCAGAACCTAACATAAGGACAACTCAGAGTATGCTATTCTGTTCTTCTGAAATAGACCACATTTTCTTCATATCATGTTTCTTTACACCTGTCTAAAATAAACAATGGATTGACTGTGAAGGTGTAGGCTATATTACATGGATTTATTATACTTTTTCAAATGTAGATGTTACAAAGGTCTGCATCAGTGGCTTGTGTGGAAGCCAGGAGATGCTAAATGTGCTTATGTTAATTAACGGTCAATTACCGTGAGACCGACAGATATTTGCTTGACAATCACCGACTGACGAAATTTTGTGACTGCAGCAGCCCTTGTCATGAACAGTGCTTGTGCCCATAGAAATGCTGGAAGGGGTGCCCTGAGTGAAAAAGTTTGGGAACCCCTGCATTAGAGAGACAAAGAAGAGGGGTTTGTTTTAAAGGTGCAATATGCAGAAATCACTTTGCCATTTCTGGTTGCCAAAATTCGAATAGATCACTTAATTTCAGTTAATGTGACAAAACAAACAGTCATTGTGTAAACTGCTGTGAAATATATTTTCCATAACATAAAAAGTTGTATTTTCAGCTGTTTGAAACTGGTGTACAAAACCAGAAGTTTTTAATAATAAATAAAAAGACGCAAAAACGAAACTTAAGAACGGGAACCATAGACATAGCGCACATTGAACCAATCTACTGCTTCTTAGACTTGCTTTCAATGAGAATGACAGATCTGTAACTCACATTTCTATATGAATGTTTTCAGGTCAGCCAAAAAATTACCTATCTTTGTAGTTACAGCTTTAACCAAAGAAGAGAGAGAAGCAGATGGCGGGGGCTGCAGCTGTCTGTTAAACACTCTGCCCTTTCTGTCTTTGTGACCACAGCACAACCACAGGCACATGTATCACAGTGGTGGCGTGTGTGTGTGACAACAGAGGGGAGGCATATGCGACACCTGCAGCTCTTTCCTGTGTTGCGTCTCCACTGTGAGCCTCACGTTGACATTTTACCAAGACCTAAGCTAAGGTTTGTGATGTGACTTAATGCTATGAGTTACCCAACACTTTTCAGACAGTGTTACTTTGTCCCAAATCCCTGCTGATTGAGTAACCTGCTATCCAGGGAGTTTTGCCTAACCACTGTGCTTCTGCATCAGCATGTCTTGCTCTTTGGGGTTTTAGGCGAGGTATCTGTAAAGCACTTTGTGACAACTGCGGATGTAAAAAGTGCTATATAAAATACATTTGATTGATTGATTGAAGCCAGGGCTAGAATATCTGTATCAGTCTATAGCTTAACAGTATTTCAGGAAGAGGTCGTTTCAGACAGATGAATCCAGTGTGAACCAGTAGGGCTGTACAGAGCCCAGACAGCATCACAAGAAGACACAAAACCACTGAGACCTCTGTGTCTGTGAAGAGAGAGCGTCAGGGCACAAAGACCACTAACATGGATTCATGTGTGTACACCCATGCGCGCACACACACGTGCCTGCGGTGTACTTAGAAGTAGTAGAGGTACAGTGTGATTGGCTGTAGGAAGAGTTCCTGCTGCATCTCTCTGGGCCGCCTAAGATACTTACGGAGACACAGTACTCTCTGCTGGGGGCCAGGTCCTTCAGAGTCTTACCCTTCAGAGACACCTTGTCCACAAAGTACTGGACACAACAGATACCATCAAAACCATGCCAGGGTTTTTTTCTGCACAGAAAGGTATTGGGTGGGCAAAAATGTAAAATGAATACAAAAAATATATTTTGTAAATATTTTTCAGGATGGAAAAACATAGGATGTTATACACTGCTCAAAAAAATTAAGGGAACACTTAAACAACACAATGTAACTCCAAGTCAATCACACTTCTATGAAATCAAACTGTCCATTTAGGAAGCAACACTGATTGACAATAAATTTCACATGCTGTTGTGCAAATGGAATAGACAAAAGGTGGAAATTATAGGCAATTAGCAAGACACCCCCAAAAAAGGAGTGATTCTGCAGGTGGTGACCACAAACAACTTCTCAGTTCCTATGCTTCCTGGCTGATGTTTTGGTCACTTTTGAATGCTGGCGGTGCTCTCACTCTAGTGGTAGCATGAGACGGAGTCTACAACCCACACAAGTGGCTCAGGTAGTGCAGTGGCCTGCTGGAGGTCATTTTGCAGGGCTCTGGCAGTGCACCTCCTGGCACAAAGGCGGAGGTAGCGGTCCTGCTGCTGGGTTGTTGCCCTCCTACGGCCTCCTCCACGTCTCCTGATGTACTGGCCTGTCTCCTGGTAGCGCCTCCATGCTCTGGACACTACGYTGACAGACACAGCAAACCTTTTTGCCACAGCTCRCATTGATGTGCCATCCTGGATGARCTGCACTACCTGAGCCACTTGTGTGGGTTGTAGACTCCGTCKCATGCTACCACTAGAGTGAGAGCACCGCCAGCATTCAAAAGTGACCAAAACATCAGCCAGGAAGCATAGGAACTGAGAAGTGGTCTGTGGTCACCACCTGCAGAATCACTCCTTTTTTGGGGGTGTCTTGCTAATTGCCTATAATTTCCACCTTTTGTCTATTCCATTTGCACAACAGCATGTGAAATTTATTGTCAATCAGTGTTGCTTCCTAATTGGACAGTTTGATTTCACAGAAGTGTGATTGACTTGGAGTTACATTGTGTTGTTTAAGTGTTCCCTTTATTTTTTTGAGCAGTGTATATATATTGTTTATAACAAATAACAGTCAAGGACAATCTAAAAATTAAAAAGTATGCATTCAGGAATATTTTTGTTATTGCATGAGGCTCCCATTGATTTTATTATAATGTTCGATATATTCAGATATAGTAGCATAAGCCATGGCCCAATGTGTAGAATTGCAGGAAATGTGCTTTAAAACTGCTAAATGTTCTCTTAGCCTCGTGGCAAAATATGTAACATTGAAGCAAATTAGCTTTAAAACAGCTAAATTGTATCACTGCGACCAACAGCTAGGCCTCTAAATTTTTAAATCAGCAACCACATTATTGGCCACGCCAACCACCTAAGTCCCATTTTGATCCAGAAAAATCCCTGCATGCATCATGCTTGAATGCACTGAAGAGACATTTAGCACTGAAAAAAACAACATTTAATGCATTAAAAAGCACCTCTGATGATTTAGTGAGTGCTTGATAATGAGTTTGAATCTGTCACTCAATTTCAAATTGACCCATATGGCACAGGTTTTGGGTCTTCAAAGGTTTGGAACATCATAAAGAAGTTTAAGTGTACGTATCATGCTCTTCCTGTCCTTACTGTTGCGCCATCCCTGTTGCTGTTGCTTCTGATGTGGAGTTTGTAGCTGAACCTGTTGTAGACATCTCGTTGGCCATCCACAGGAGGCCTCAGGTCCACACAAAGTGCTACCACAGGCTCTCACTCAAGGGTAGATCCAGGTGGGCTACAGGACACACAGAGGGACAAATGAGCTTAGTGACTGTTGTGCAACCAGGCTTTTTTTTTTTTTTAAAGGCCCACTATGAGGTTGGAATATTACTGTGAAATTGCCAAAATCATGATAATGCCATTTTAGTCTTAAACCTGTTTGAAAAGACCGCCTGAAATTTTTGCCTGTTTTGGTGGGATGGAGTTTTTGCCCGACTGGTGACATCACCAGTCGGTAAACCAGTTAATAGAACAGTAAGAAAGCGTTCCAAACCTCTCTGCCAATAACAGCTGGTTTTCCATTTCCCCTCTCCACTCAGAACACTCCCAGACAGTCATTAATAAATTATCTTGAGAAATTGCTCTTTGCTTAGAAGCTATTTTTGTTTCTTGTTGACCATTTTAATTGAAAACAATCACTATAAGGTACTTAATCGTTCCTCAGAAATTATTTGATATCAAGATAAAAACGGCTGTATTGGACTTTAAGGTTGAGTAAGTAAGAATTTTGTCCACAAACGTACCGACATTTATATGATATGTAAATAGTTTATGATTTGTAAACACCAATGTGTAGGATACTTTTGTTGGATACTTCTCCCTATTAGCTGAAAGCATATATTTTTTAAAGACATTTTTGCTATCACACTTGCTGTTGGGTGCGAACAGATACCTAAATCATGGTAATTTGTTGTGCAATGTAGACTTCGACTCCCTCCGAGGCATGTGTTGCTAGGCAACACTCCTGCAATTGCTGGGGCAGGCCTGCTTCCTCCGTAGATAAAGCCAGTGTGAGAAACTTGCTAACAAACACTTGTGCTATGAAACTAAATAAATACTGCACTCTGACCCACAACATATTTGCTACATTCATTATACTGTTAGACAAAGCAAGGAAAGTGAACTTCAATACGCGATGTAGCCTAGTTTTATTGGAATTTGCAACTGTTTGTAAGAAATTAATATGCTAGGTTCTGACACGACTCACTGCATCTTGAAAGTCTCTCCAAGGGGACCAGATGTTTTTAAAATGGAGAACGTATAGGTGCAAGCTCTGTTAGTGCTACTGAACACAACTCCAAAGTATTTTAACTTTAACCCTGAGGAAATGCTGATACTCATTGTCGTTGATGAGTTTAAAGCCATCTTGGTGGGTCGGGCGTGAGATTTGGTTCCCCAATACAGCGAACACCTGGCTGTAGTAGGTGGGGTTTCGGTCAGGCTACACACCAGAGGGGACTGCACATGCTCACAACCAGCACCTCTTCCCAAGTCTGTCCGACCCTTCCTCTTCTGTACAGGAGGGACAAAACATAGGGAATAAGAGAGAGAGAGAGAGAGAGGGGGGGAAAGAGCAGTTGAAGACTAGCTGAAGTGTTTTGAACTTTTGTTACCTTTAACTAATCTGCTTACTTGTTGGCGAAATATTACAATAGTAACTATGGGTATGTATCATTGCATTTAAATGCAGGAAGACACTCCCAGTACTGTTCTGACAAGTCTATCTTTATCTACATGGTGTAATTACAGTATTGAATCTCCCAAAGAGCAAACGCCTCAAGGGAAGGCTGTTTTGGCTTGTTTAAGATATTTAGGGATTAGGGAGTGAGAGAGATACTCATACAGATCACAGAATGACACACTCACACCCACAAGCAAACACATACCTGTCAGAGCAAACCTTCACGAGGTAGTACACACCCCTGGCTGCCACGTCAGGATATGGACAAAATGGCTGGAGAAGAGAGTCACATTGATTGGAGCAGGCAGATCACACACTGCTGAGAGAGACAGAATTATATTAGGATATTTCACCTCAGAAATACGGTAATGGCTACAATGAAGCAGTAGAACTTGTGAAAAATACAGTGCATTCGGAAAGTATTCAAACCCCTTGACTTTTCCACAAGGCCTACTGCTCTCAGCAGTGTGTGATCTGCCTGCTCCAATCAATGTGACTCTCTTCTCCAGCCATTTTGTCCATATCCTGACGTGGCAGCCAGGGGTGTGTACTACCTCGTGAAGGTTTGCTCTGACAGGTATGTGTCTGCTTGGGGGGGAATATATACGGCTGTGATTATAATCGAAGAGAAGGTACCACCCCAAAGCCGTAAACACGGGCACCCTCATAGATATCATCCTAACCAACTTGCCATCTAAATACACCTCTGCTGTTTTCAACCAAGATCTCAGCGATCACTGCCTCATTGCCTGCATCCGTARTGGGTCWGCGGTCAAACGACCTCCACTCATCACTGTCAAACGCTCCCTGAAACACTTCAGCGAGCAGACCTTTCTAATCGACCTGGCCCGGGTATCCTGGAAGGATATTGACCACATCCCGCCAGTAGAGGATGCCTGTTTTTTTTTTATGCCTTCCTCACCATCTTATTTAGAACCAGGAACAGATATAGCCCTTGGTTCTCTCCAGACCCGACTGCCCTTAACCAACACAAAAACATCCTCTGGCGTTCTGCATTAGCATCGAACAGCCCCAGTGATATGCAACTTTTCAGGGAAGCTAGAAACCAATATACACAGGAAGTTAGAAAAGCCAAGGCTAGCTTTTTCAAGCAGAAATTTGCTTCCTGCAACACAAACTCAAAAAAGTTCTGGGACACTAAAGTCCATGGAGAATAAGAACACCTCCTCCCAGCTGCCCACTGCACTGAAGATAGGAAACACCGTCACCGCCGATAAATCCACTATAATTGAGAATTTCAATAAGCATTTTTCTACGGCTGGCCATGCTTTCCACCTGGCTACCCCTACCCCGGTCAACAGCACTGCACCCCCCTACAGCTACTCACCCAAGCCTTCCCCTTTTCTCCTTCTCCCAAATCCAGTCAGCTGATGTTCTGAAAGAGCTGCAAAATCTGGACCCCTACAAATCAGCCGGGCTAGATAATCTGGACCCGTTCTTTCTAAAATCATCTGCTGAAATTGTTGCCACCCCTATTACTAGCCTGTTCAACCTCTCTTTCGTGTCCTCTGAGATTCCCAAAGATTGGAAAGCAGCTGCGGTCAAACCCCTCTTCAAAGGGGGGGACACTCTTGACCCAAACTGCTACAGACCTATATCTATCCTACCCTGCCTTTCTAAGGTCTTCGAAAGCTAAGTCAACAAACAGATTACCGACCATTTCGAATCCCACCATACCTTCTCTGCTATGCAATCTGGTTTCAGAGCTGGTCATGGGTGCACCTCAGCCACGCTCAAGGTCCTAAACGATATCTTAACCGCCATCAATAAGAAACAATACTGTGCAGCCGTATTCATTGACCTGGCCAAGGCTTTCGACTCTTGTCAATCACCACATCCTCATCGGCAGACTCGACAGCCTTGGTTTCTCAAATGATTGCCTCGCCTGGTTCACCAACTACTTCTCTGATAGAGTTCAGTGTGTCAAATCGGAGGGTCTGTTGTCCGGGCCTCTGGCAGTCTCTATGGGGGTGCCACACGGTTCAATTCTTGGACCGACTCTCTTCTCTGTATACATCAATGATGTCACTCTTGCTGCTGGTGAGTCTCTGATCCACCTCTACGCAGACGACACCATTCTGTATACTTCTGGCCCTTCTTTGGACACTGTGTTAACAACCCTCCAGGCGAGCTTCAATGCCATACAACTCTCCTTCCGTGGCCTCCAATTGCTCTTTACATACAAGTAAAACTAAATGCATGCTCTTCAACCGATCGCTGCCTGCACCTGCCACCTGTCCAAACATCACTACTCCGGACGGCTCTGACTTAGAATATGTGGACAACTACAATACCTAGGTGTCTGGTTAGACTGTAAACTCTCCTTCCAGACTCACATCAAACATCTCCAATCCAAAGTTAAATCTAGAATCGGCTTCCTATTCCGCAACAAAGCCTCCTTTACTCATGCTGCCAACATACCCTTGTAAACTGACCATCCTACCAATCCTCGACTTCGGCGATGTCATTTACAAAATAGCCTCCAATACCCTACTCAAATAATTGGATGCAGTCTATCACAGTGCCATCCGTTTTGTCACCAAAGCCCCATATACTACCCACCACTGCGACCTGTACGCTCTTGTTGGCTGGCCTCGCTTCATACTCGTCGCCAAACCCACTGGCTCCAGTCATCTACAAGACCCTGCTAGTTAAAGTCCCCCTTATCTCAGCTTGCTGGTCACCATAGCAGCACCCACCTGTAGCACGCGCTCCAGCAGGTATATCTCTCTGGTCACCCCCAAAACCAATTCTTCCTTTGGCCGCCTCTCCTTCCAGTTCTCTGCTGCCAATGACTGGAACGAACTACAAAATCTCTGAAACTGGAAACACTTATCTCCCTCACTAGCTTTAAGCACCAGCTGCCAGAGCAGCCTCACATATTACTGCACCTGTACTAGCCCATCTATAATTTAGCCCAAACAACTTCTTTCCCTACTGTATTTATTTATTTGCTCTTTTGCACCCCATTATTTCTATCTGCACATTCTTCCACTGCAAATCAACCATTCCAGTGTTTCACTTGCTATATTGTATTTACTTCGCACCATGGCCTTTTTTTGCCTTCACCTCCCTTATCTCACCTCACTTGCTCACATTGTATACAGACTTATTTTTCTACTGTATTATTGACTGTATGTTTGTTTATTTCCATGTGTAACTCTGTGCTGTTGTATGTGTCGAACTGCTTTGCTTTATCTTGGCCAGATCGCAATTGTAAATGAGAACGTGTTCTCAACTTGGCTACCTGGTTAAAATAAAGGTGAAATAAAAAATAAAAATGTATGTGGACACCCCTTCAAATTAGTGGATTCAGCTATTTTAGCCAAACCCATTGCTAACAGGCATATAAAATTGAGCACAAAGCCATGCAATCTCCATAGACAAACATTGTCAGTAAAAATGGCCTTACTGAAGAGCTCAGTGACTTTCAACGTTGCACGTCATAGGATGCCACCGCTTCCAACAAGTCAGTTCGTCAAATTTCTGCCCTGCTAGAGCTGCCCTGGTCAACTGTAAGTGCTGTTATTGTGAAGAGGAAACGTCTAGGAACAACAACGGCTCAGCCGCAAAGTGGTAGGCCACACAAGCTCACTGAACGCTGAGTGCGTAAAAATTGCCTGTCCTCGGTTGCAACACTCACTACAGAGTTCCAAACTGCCTCTGAAAGCAACAATGAAGTGGGTTTCCATTGCCGAGCAGCCGCACAGAAGCCTAAGATCACCATGTACAAAGCCAAGGGTTGGCTGGAGTGGTGCAAAGCTCGCTGTCATTGGACTCTGGAGCAGTGGAAACGCCTTCTCTGGAGTGATGAATCATGCTTCACCATCTGGAATTCCGAAGAACGAATCTGGGTTTGGAGGATGCCAGGAGAACGCTACCTGCCCAATACATAGTGCAAAGTGTAAAGTTTAGTGGAGGAGGAATAATGGTCTGTGGCTGTTTTTCATGGTTCGGGATAGGCCCCTTAGTTCCAGTGGAAGGAAATCTTAATGCTACAGCATACAATGACATTCTAGACGATTCTGTGCTTCCAAATTTATGGCAACAGTTTGGTGAAGGCCCTTTCCTTTTCAGCATGACAATGCCCCCGTGCACAAAACGAGGTCCATTCAGAAATGGTTTGTCGAGATCGGTGTGGATGAATTTGACTGGCCTGCACAGAGCTCCTGACCTCAACCCAATCGAACACCTTTGGGAAGAATTGGAACACCGACTGCGAGCCAGGCCTAATCACCCAACATCAGTGCCTGACCTCACTAAGTCCTCGCAGCAATGTTTGAATATCTAGTGGAAAGCCTTCCCAGAAAAGTGGGGGCTATTATAGCAGCAAAGGGGGGGACCAACTCCATATTAATGCACCTGATTTTGGAATGAGATGTTCGACGAGCAGGTGTCCACATACTTTTGGTCTTGTAGTGTATACAATCATTGGGGAAGAGTCAATAGCGCATTGATGCCAAATTAAGTCGGCCAAATTAAGTCGGTTAAGATGGCGTCACGATTTGATCCGAGCTCTTATTCTTCTCTCATGAAATTGCACTTACATTACAATAAATAAAACCGACATACAAAAAACAAGTGCATGGCATTTTATGGAAATTATTATTTTACATACACATCCTCAACAGAAGGCAATAATTGGGAAGGAATGTAGGCCTATGTGAGACAGCATATCCAACCAAGTGGAATATCTGCGCAGTTATCGGCTAAGGAACACTATTACACAGAGCCACACACACACACACAATAATCAATGTCCCATGTACCCTGAGAAGTCTTCCTCCTCTTCTTCTTCTGTCTCATTGTCAGCCTGCCCAGTGCCTGTGTGCGTTACAAGGTAGCCAGAGTGTGTCTCTGTGCTGCTGTCAGCATGTCTATTTGAATATTCAGAGTATATCCATGTGCAAACTGTCTGTGGCAGTGTCAGTACTAGGCCTGTATCCTCCTGTATCTCACTCGGAGATCTCATGCTGCCCGGTCGTAAGTTCCTCTGTAAGGAGTCTATGGGAAGTTGAGGCTTCTGCTCCTGTTTTGAAAATTCTAATAGAAAGTCTGTCTCCTCTTCATACTCGCCCTCCTCATCCCTCTTTAATGCCCCCAGAGTCACAGAGAACAGATTGACATTACCAAAGGTCTCCTCCTCCTCCACCTCTCTTTCTTTCTCCTCCCCACCCAACCCTCCAAGTCCCAGAGGTCTGGGTCGGTCTCCTTCAAAGCTGGAAATGACCCTCGCCTGTTCACCTGTGACCTCTCCCTGAGCCTGACATCCTAGCACCATCACACCCACAGGAGCTTCCCTTTCCTCCTCAGCAGCAGCTACCCCAGAACGCAATCCCCCAGAATGCCATGCGGTGTCAAGGAGGGCTACATTGGCCCCTGATGCATCCTGGGACTGTGTGGTGCTAGAGCTGCTGTCAGATGAGAGCCCAGCAGCGCGGTCCATGTAGTCGTCGTTTCCCCCCTCTTCCTCTTCCTCCTCCTCCTCCTCCTCCCCTGCTTGGTTAGCGTTCTCTCTGTCATGGTGTGTTTTTGATCTGCGGGCCTTCCCTTGTTCCTCTGTCTTAGAAGATATAGAGACCAAGTCAGGGATCGTCCTCTCTGGGATGAGGAAGAAGCCCTCCACCAGGGCAGTCTGCATGGGGGGAGGAGAGAGAGGCCGTGTTAAACCCAGAGAAAGGTACAGTGACGTCAATTCCTGAATTTTATGGCTATAGATGTTGTGTGTACACCCCTTTATGTAGACTACATGGGTGACAGAGTACCTCTTACAGTATTTTCCTACAGGAATTGGCATTGGCTTTGCATTTGCATTGGCTTTGCATTTCTTAAGCTCCACAAATTCACATCCTAGATCCACAGATCAACATTGAAACAATGACAAAGAGTGAGATTGTGAGGTGTAGTTAGTTAAAGATGTAGCCATTTCTCACCAGTCCTCTAGGTTGGTGGGTCTTCAGCTTGCACAGGAACCCCATGTAGAACAGGCCAAACGTGAGAACCATCAGACCTACCCCACTCACAATGAGGACAACAGACACCCCAGCTACAACAGCAGGGACTGAGAGAGAGAGAGAATCATGATCAAATATGAGCTCTGTGCAATTGGGATGAAACATTAACTTAAACTATAGACAATATTCACCTCTGTTGGGCTCCAGAATGCTGGTGTAAGCACACTTCCACCCAGAGGACCGTGTGTTGTGGTTGGTGACGATCCTTGTGTACACCCTCACACAGTACTCCATACCCACCTCCAAGTTCTCCAGCATGTAAGCTAAATTAGTTGTTTGGGTCATTTGGGGCTGGAAATGAACGAAGAGTAATAATTCACATGAAAGGGTCCTCTATTTCACATCATAAAAAATAAAAAAAAAGAGTACAATTTGATACGGCAATGAAGACAAGGAAAGAACAGGCCTAGTTGTTTTTACCTTTGTCTCTCCTGCTCTCTTCCAGTAGATGTCAAAAGATAAGGATTTCCCATAGATGTTTTTAATAGTTTCTATCTCAAGCAGTGTGATGTTGATTTCCAGGCAGTTGCCACATCCATCCAAAGACAATATTGGAGAGCCAATAACAGCTATGTAAGATATAATGGTACTGTAGCATCATTTCACACACAGATTAAACAATTTACAAATTATCAGACACGTTCACACACAAATACATGCCTAGATTGTGTAATTTAATGTCAACTTGGATAATGTAAATAATTGCACTCACACAAACACCTATTCGAAATTTCTAGCAAAGAAATATCTTAACATTCCTATTAGCAGGACAAAATAGAGAGCAGACATACTCTGTGTGAAGGGGGTGAAGGTGGTCTCGACCACGGGCGACTCTGAGAGGTTGCGGGAGGCCCAAACACAGAATTTATACTCTTCTTTGGGGAACCTTAGATCCAGCCTATGACTTGTCATGTTGGTTTGATGTGGAGATTGCAGCCTGTGGTTTTTTCTGTTGAGACAGAAACAAGGAGGGTAATTTGTGTGTGGTGCCGAATATTAGCAAATAAAACAAGGAGTAGGCCGAGTTGAATAACTTTATTAACAAAAGTATGGTTGGTTCAATTCCAAATTATTCAAATGTTTAATTAGTGTGGTCTTCAAATCTCAACAATATCTCAACAGAATTCTATACCCATATCACTCAGTAGTTTTTCCTGTTCCATAATGAGTATTTATCTGTAGTTCAAACAAAACAAAGCTGTGTTTTCAGTAAGCTCATCTGTCTGACTCACCAGACCCCTAGCAGAAGAGAAAGTGGTTGATTATATTGAATTTCCTTGAAATTCACAGCCTTTTTAAAAAGTGGTAACACCTGCATAACAGAGTACTGTCTCTAGAGTCTAGAGCAGATACTATGAGGGTGGAAACAACGACCACGATGACACAAAGCTGTATCTACGGTCAAGTGAAAGCAATACTTGAGAAAAACACTTCACACTACAGTCAAATCTTCCAGCCACAACACACTTTGTAAGACAGGCAAATTATGCTGAATAGGCTAATGTTGGTTAAAGGTAAAGGTTATAGCTTATGTCCAAAACCAACACATTTCTCCACAAGTGAAACCCAAAATGCTCTGACTGAAGTTTGAACTTTCCAATGACTGTCACTCTGAAAAGCAATGATTTACTACTGTAAATATAGTGTTATTACATCTAACCTCTGAGACAATCCACATCCCAGTCATATCAAGTGTGTCATGGGAATCCGATCAACATCATTCGTCTAAAGTCCAAAAACCTAACCACAATGCAGTAGTAGAATTATCCAACAAGATTAACACAAACAAAATCATGATGATAGGTGACACTATACTCAGTTTGAATTCAAAGTAACTGTCCAGATTTCCACCACTGCTAAATGCATATAGGCAAAGCACTGGGTTTGGGCGTACCTCAACAACAGCATGGTGTGGGAATAAACCGGTCATTAAAAATATTGTGACAACCTGCGGCTGATCTTGTACACCGTCCCAGGAGGTGTGCCTGGACCGGCGCGCCAGCGTAGAACATGGTGGAAGTTGAGGGACTCTATGGAAACATTGACTGGAGCAGGGAGGGAGCACAGGGCTAAAAGGAAGAAGATAATACAGTGAGGGCCATTACCATCAAACTCATAAAGATAACATACAGTATATGGTACCACTATACTGCCCACAGACACAGACTGTTTGTGGGTGGGTATATATGTGAGAGCAAATGTTGATCACAGTATCTTATCCGAGGCCAGGTAGGCAGGTACAGTAAATACATAACTTGCTGCTAGTATCTGGCAGTAAAACTGGAATGCTATATTGAACCAGTTTTTTTTTTATTCTTCTTTTTTTTTTTCAATTTCGTGATATCCAATTGGTAGTTACAATCTTGTCCCAACGCCGCAACTCCCGTACGGACTCGGGAGATCGAAGGTCGAGAGCCATGCGTCCTCCGAAACACGACCCTGCAAAGCCGCACTGCTTCTTGACACACTGCTCGCTTAACCCGGAAGCCAGCCGCACCAATGTGTCAGAGGAAACACTGTACAACTGGCGACCGTGTCAGTGTGCATGCGCCCGGCGCACCACAGGATTCGTGGTGACAAGGACATGCCGGCCAAACCCGGGCGACGCTGGGCCAATTGTGCGCCGTCTCATGGGTTTCCCGGTCGCGGCCAGCTGCGACACAGCCCGGGATCGAACCCGGATCTGTAGTGATGCCTCAAACACTGCAGCGCCTTACATGGAACTAAAACCGGCTGCGCTCGTGCACCATCGTGCATAAATATATTTTGCCCCCCTACACCAAATGCGATCCTGACACGCAGGTTAAAATATCAAAACAAACTCTGAACCAATGACAATTTGGGGATAGGTCGAAAAGCATTAGCTTGCTGTTGCTAGCTAATTTGTCCTGGGATATAAACATTAGGTTGTTATTTTACCTGAAATGCACAAGGTCCTCTACTCCAACAATTAATCCACACATAAAAACAGTCAAACGAATCATTTCTAGTCATCGCTCCTCCTTCCAAGCTTTTTCATGTTTAATTTATATGGTGATTGGCATCTACACTTTCAATGTTTTACCACAACAACCGGCAACATTTCGTCTTTCAATCACCCATGTGGGTATAACCAATGAGGAGATGGCACGTGGGTACCTGCTTCTATAAACCAATGAGGAGATGAGAGAGGCAGGACTTGCAGCGCAATCTGCATCAGAAATAGGAATGACTTCTATTTTAGCCCTTGGCAACGCAGACGCTCATTGACGCGCGCGAGCACTGTGTGTGCAATAATTGAATAACATAGATTCCCAAATGTATTTTGCAACGCTCGCATACGCGACAGGAGCGGTGTAGTCAGGGTATTAGRCCGCTGCGCCACTAAAATATTTTATTTTCCAGTTCAGTACAAAAACAGCTGCCAGAAATATAAGGTGGAATATTTAAGCTATAAGGCCCGAGGGGGTGTGGTATATGGCCAATATTCCATGGCTAAGAGCTGCTCTTAGGCACGACGCAACGCCTGGATACAGCCCTTAGCCGTGGTATATTGTCCATATATCACAAACCCCTGAGGTGCCTTATTGCTATAATAAACTATTACACCAACGTAATTAGAGCAGTAAAAATGTAAATGTAAATTTTTTTGTCATACCTGTGGTATATGGTCTGATATGCCATGGCTGTCAGCCAATCAGCATTCAGGGCTTGAACCACCCAGATCATTTACACTTATTATAAACTGGGTGGTTTGACTCCTGAATGCTGATTGGCTGAAAGCCGTGGTATATCAGACCGTATACCATGGGTATGACAAAACATTTATTTTTACTGCTCTAATTACTTTGGTAACCAGCTCATAATAGCATTAAGGCACCTCAGGGGTTTGTGATATATGAACAATATACCACGGCTAAGGGCTGTATCTAGGCACTCTTGCGTCGTGTTTAAGAACAGCCCTTAGCCGTGCTATTTTGGCCCCCCTCGTGCCTTATTGCTTAAATAACGCAAACTACAACAACATATATGATAGTGACAAAAACAGTACAGTCAGATGTTGAACATGTTCTATAACAATGATTGGTGTTGGTAACTTACCATAGCAACACTGCAACATCAAATATATAGTCAGAAGGAAATGTTTCATATCTTCTTATTTATTAAACATCACATAGCCTAAGTCTTCTAACTCATGGTTGGTTATTGACCTGAAAAAAAAAGATTGAATACAGAAAATAAACTTGTCCTGCACACACAATAGGAAAGGTTGACACTACGATTCGATCCTAACTATCGTGAGGTTTGCATCCCATCAAACATGAAGATCAGGTTGCATGTTGCAATATTGAGACAGGAGGACAACACTTTACATCCAGGCTACTATTATTTATGTGTTTATAGAAATCTGGTGTCTATAACCCCTCTACAAGTCTTGAAATTATTAAACACAACAAACAATTTTTAGGATATAAAAAAAAAACAACTCAGAACTGTAGTAATGAAAAGCCACATTGTTTCTATAATAAAATGCTACATGCTACACTGTTTCTTAATGTGAACTAAATGCTGACATTAATAAATAATTGTACCTGAAGACCTTGCGTTCCTAGAGGAATTCCATTCGGATGAAAGTGATGTTAACCTGTTCGTGAAAGCAGAAGCGAAAATATACATGTGAAAACATAGATATAGATAGACGGTCTGAAGGAGTCAACACTCGCAAAAAAAGAGTCTAGCAATCTGCACTTCAGGAGCCTCCATGTTCCATGGTCCAAATACTTAAACGACACACCCAATTCCCTCAGCCCTCTAATTAAGTGGACACTTGACGACTGACGAGTATACACCTGCAGGGCAAGGGAGGTAGGAATGATTTTTAAATGGCCCACCCTTGACCGGAAATTCGTCACTCGCTCATCCCGCGATGATTGTGTTTTCAGCCACCGGTACCTTGTGGGTGCTTTATACGCGCTACAGTCAATTATGAGTGCATGTTTGGACCGTACACCCCGGATTTTTGCGCGAATACACAACACTTTACGGTATCACGTGTTTTCTGGTAGGGAAACTAAACTCTCATCCACAGAAAGAGGCCAAAGCACAGAGTTTCTAAACCTAGAAGCGCACCCAGATATAATTTTGAGCTGTGGGAAACTCCACTGGCATCGTATTAACGCCCATTGTGTACTTCGCCCATGTGTCGTTAATGGGCCGCGCGATGCATTCTGTCCGATTCTGGGACAAGGAGAGATGAGTTCTCCTTCAAGGAGTCAATTGAGTACCACAGTGTGAGTCATAATACACAAACTAGCGGTAAAACCCGGACATGGTTCCAATCGTTTTTCCACCATTCATTTTTCTATAGGGGATTTTAGAACTAATTCATATAAGGTCTGTATTTTGTGTAGGTTTACCCCGGAAAGACTCTCGGACAAGGTAACTTTTATCAATATATTTGCCTGTAATTACCCCCCCCCCCCCTAAATTAAATTCTAACTAGCTGTTAATGTGGCTATCATACAGAACTGCAGTGTTGGGAAAAGTACTCAGTTGTCATACTAGAGTAAAAGTAAAGATACCATAATGGAAAAATGACAAAAGTAAAAGTCAACCAGTAAAATACTAACGTTACTTGAGTAAAAGTCTAAAAGTGTTTGGTTTTAAATATACTTAAGTATCAAAAGTAAATGTAATTGCAAAAATCTACTTAAGTATTAAAAGTAAAAGTATAATAATTTCAAGTTCCTTATATTAAGCAAAGCAGATGGCCACATTTTCTAGTTTTTATTTATTTCCGGATAGTCAGGGGCACACTCCAATATTCAGACATCATTACAAATTAAGCATATGTTTAGTGAGTCTGCCAGATCAGAGGCAGTAGGGATGACATCTAATGTTTTCTTGATAAGTGTGTGAATTAAACAATTTTCCTCTCCTGCTAAGCATTCAATATGTAACAAGTACTTTTGGGTTTCAGGGAAAATGTGGGGAGTAAAAAGTAAATTATTTTCTTTAGGAATGTAGTGAAGTAAAAGTAAAAGTTGCCAAAAATATAAATAGTAAAGTACAGATACCCCCAAAAACTACTTTAATCCTTTTTTAGTATTTTACTTACAGTTGAAGTCAGAATTGTACATACACCTTAGCCAAATACATTTACACGCAGTTTTCACAATTCCTGACTTTTAATCCTAGTAAAAATCTCTGTCTTAGGTCAGTTAGAATCACCACTTTATTTTAAGAATGTGAAATGTCAGAATAATAGTGGAGAGAATGATTTAGTTCCGCTTTTATTTCTTTCATCACATTCCGAGTGGGTCAGATGTTTACATACACTCAATTAGTATTTGGTAGCATTGCCTTTAAATTGTTTAACTTGGGTAAAACATTTCAGGTAGCCTTCCACAAGCTTCCCATAATACGTTTCCCATAATAAGCTTCCCATAATAAGTTGTGTGAATTTTGTCCCATTCCTCCCAACAGAGCTGGTGTAACTGCATCAGGTTTGTAGGCCTCCTACGCTTTTTCTATAGGATTGAGGTCAGGGCTTTGGGATGGCCACTCCAATACCTTGACTTTGTTGTCCTTAAGCCATTTTGCCACAACTTTGTAAGTATGCTTGGGGTCATTGTCCATTTGGAAGACCCATTTACGACCAAGCTTTAACTTCCTGACTGAGGTCTTGAGATGTTGCTTCAATATATCCACATAATTTTCCTACCTCATGATGCCATCTATTTTGTGAAGTGCACCAGGCACCAGTCCCTCCTGTAGCAAAGCACCCCCACAAGATGATGCTGCCACCCCTGTGCTTCACGGTTGGGATGGTGTTCTTCGACTTGCAGTCTC
>NC_036875.1:14038730-14059337 GCF_002910315.2 Salvelinus sp. IW2-2015 | reverse complement strand
AATGAGAGAGAACCAGGCATGTGGAGGTCTACAATTTTTTTTCTGAGGTTTGGCTGATTTCTTTTTATTTTCCCATGATGTCAAGCAAGAGGGCGAGGCACTGAGTTTGAAGATAGGCCTTGAAATACATCCACAGGTACACCTCCAATTGACTGAAATGATGTCAATTAGCCTATCAGAAGCTTCTAAAGCCATGTCAGCATTTTCTGGAATTTTCCAAGCTGTTTAAAGGCACAGTCAGTTTAGTGTATGTGAACTTCTGACCCACTGGAATTGTGATACAGTGGATTATAAGTAAAATAATCTGTCTGTAAACAATTGTTGGAATAATTACATGTGTCATGCACAAAGTAGATATCCTAACTGACTTGCCAAAATTATAGTTTGTTAACAAGAAATTTGTGGAGTGGTTGAAAAACTAGTTTTAATGACTCCAACCTAAGTGTATGTAAACTTTCGACTTCAACTGTAAGTACTTTACACCACTGCAGAATTGCACATCCTGTCACATGCTTTGACGTCATCACTCAAGGCAGTGTTGCAGGGATGGAAAAACTCTAAGTTACTCCACGCAAATGCTCAGCAACAAGGAACCTAGCAGGTGAAATCAAATAGAATAAATAGTAGATATTGTAGCCTTTTTGTAGTTTCTCATTTAAATAATTGATATTGTGTATTTATCGTGTGTATTTTGGGATAGCATCTTTCCAACTACCTATCTTAGCTGTTTTTTCTAGAATTATTGAATATCCCTGGTTTTTGTAGCTAACTAGATAGCTAATCTTAGGTCTCTCTGTCGATCAGAAGCAAGGATGGTTCAGTGCTATGTACTGGATTGTAACCACTACTCCAATAAGCATACGTGAATTTTATCGTTTTCCAACCTCTGTAATCGAGAGGCTATGTCACGCCCTGGCCTTAGTTATCTTTATTTTCTGTAATATTTTGGTTAGGTCAGGGTGTGACAGGGGGGAGGTTTGTGTTTTTGTCTTGTCTTGGGTGGTTGTAGTGTCTAGGGGGTTTTGTTAGAGTGTATGGGTTAGTGTTGAGTGTAGGTATCTAGGTATGTCTATGGTTGCCTGAATGGTTCTCAATCAGAGACAGCTGTCATTCATTTGTCTCTGATTGGGAGCCATATTTAAGGCAGCCATAGGCATTGGGCTGTGGTGGGTAATTGTCTATGTCTATGTGATGTTGCATGTTTGCACTCAGTATTATAGCGGTCACGTTTGTTATTTTGTATTGTTTGTTAAGTGTTCTTCGTTATTAAAAAGAAGAATGTATTTCTCTCACGCTGCGCCTTGGTCTCCTCACTACGACGATCGTGTGTCACGATCGTGTGGAGGATTGACGGACCAAAACGCAGCAGTAGGAAAATAAGCCATATTCCTTTTAATGAATACGAAGGTAAAACGAAACAAAAACACTTACACACTAAACAAAACAAGAAAACGATCGTGAAGCTAATAACGAAGTGCACACACAGGCTACAAACGTATAACATAGACAATTACCCACATCACATGAAAGCCTATGGCTACCCTAAATATGGCTCCCAATCAGAGACAACAGAAATCAGCTGTCTCTAATTGGGAACTCATGCAGCAACCATAGACTCTCCTAGACAACTAAACCAACAAGACAACGCTAGACACATGCACTCAACACAAACCCATACACTACACCCAACACCCCTTTACCATATAATCACCCAAAACCGACAAAACACAAACAATCCCCATGTCACACCCTGACCTAACTAAAATAATAAAGAAAACAAAGAATACTAAGGCCAGGGCGTGACATACCCCCCCTTAAGGTGCGAACTCCGAGCGCACCAGCACACAGTCTAGGGGAGGGTCTGGGTGGGCTTCCTTCCACGGTGGCGGCTCCGGCACTGGTCGTGGTCCCCACCCACCACAGTCACTAACCGCCTCCGTAGCTTCCTCCAAATGACCCCCTCCACATTAACCCCACTGAATTAAGGGGCAGTTCCGGACTAAGGGGCAGCTCCGGACTAAGGGCTCCGGACTAAGGGCAGCTCCG
The DNA here is from genome assembly GCF_002910315.2 of Salvelinus sp. IW2-2015. Lineage (NCBI taxonomy): Eukaryota > Metazoa > Chordata > Actinopteri > Salmoniformes > Salmonidae > Salvelinus > Salvelinus sp. IW2-2015. The sequence goes on along the minus strand of NC_036875.1, from coordinate 14,057,291 downwards.
GACTAAGGGGCAGCTCCGGAATAAGGGCAGCTCCGGACTAAGGGGCAGCTCCGGACTAAGGGGCAGCTCCGGACTAAGGGGAAGTACCAGGATAAGAGAGCACCAGGATAAGGGGCAGCACCAGGATAAGGGGCAGCTCCGGACTGAGGAACGGCAGCTCCGGACTGAGGGACTGCAGCTCCGGACTGAGGGACGGCCCATGGCTGGCTGACAGATCTGGCTGCTCATGGCTGGCCGACGGATCCGGCCGCTCATGGCTGGCTGACGGATCCGGCTGCTCATGGCTGGCTGACGGATCTGGCTGCTCATGGCTAGCTGACGGATCTGGCTGCTCATGGCTAGCTGACGGATCTGGCCGCTCATGGCTAACTGACGGATCTGGCCGCTCATGGCTGGCTGACGGATCTGGCCGCTCATGGCTGGCTGACGGATCGGCTGCTCATGGCTAGCTGACGGATCTGGCTGCTCATGGCTGGCTGACGGATCTGGCTGCTCATGGCTGGCTGACGGATCTGGCTGCTCAGGCTGACTGACTGATCTGGCTGCTCATGGCTGGCTGACGGATCTGGCCGCTCATGGCTGGCTAACGGATCTGGCCGCTCATGGCTGGCTGACGGATCTGGCCGCCCATGGCTGGCCGACGGATCTGGCCGCTCATGGCTGGCTGACGGATCTGGCTGCACATGGCTGTCTGGCGGCTCTGGCAGATCCTGTCTGGTTGGCGGCTCTGGCAGACCTGTCTGGTTGGCGGCTCTGGCAGATCCTGTCTGGTTGGCGGCTCTGGCAGATCCTGTCTGGTTGGCGGCTCTGGCAGATCCTGTCTGGTTAGCGGCTCTGGCAGATCCGTCTGGTTGGCGGCTCTGGCAGATCCTGTCTGGTTGGCGGCTCTGGCAGATCCTGTCTGGTTAGCGGCTCTGGCAGATCCTGTCTGGTTGGCGGCTCTGGCAGATCCTGTCTGGTTGGCGCTCTGGCAGATCCTGTCTGACGAACGCTCTAGCGGCTCCTGACTGACGAACGGCTCTGACGGCTCGGGACAGACGGGCGGCTCTAATGGCTCGGGGCAGACGGATGGCTCGGATGGCGCTGGGTAGACGGATGGCTCAGATGGCGCTGGGTAGACGGATGGCTCAGATGGCGCTGGGTAGACGGATGGCTCAGATGGCGCTGGGTAGACGGATGGCTCAGATGGCGCTGGGTAGACGGATGGCTCAGATGGCGCTGGGTAGACGGATGGCTCAGATGGCGCTGGTAGACGGATGCCAGAATGCGCTGGGTAGACGGCCAGTTCAGGCATCGCTGTGCAGACGGCAGACTCTGGCGGCTGAGGCGCACTGTAGGCCTGGTGCGTGGTGCCGGAACTGGTGATACCGGGCTGGGGACACGCATCTCAGGGCTAGTGCGGGAGAAGGAACAGGGCATACTGGACCCTGGGAGCGCACATTAGGCCTAGTGCGTGGTGCCGGAACTGGTGGTACCGGGCTGGGGACACGCATCTCAGGGCTAGTGCGGGGAGCAGCAACAGGACGCACAGGACTCTGGGTACACACAGGAGGCTTGGTGCGTGATTTAGGCACTGGTGGTAAAGGGCTGGAGACACGCACCATAGGGCTAGTGCGTGGAGGAGGCACTGGTTGTACTGGGCTGGGGACTGTCACAGGAGAGTTAGTACATGGGGCTAATATAGGAGGTGCAGGACTAGGGAGGCGTACAGGAGGCCTGGTTCGTGGGACTGTCATTCCCAGACGGTTAGCACGCACATCAGGACGAGCATGGAGAGCTGACTCAGGTAACCTCACATCCCGCACACGCTCTGTCGGGTGGATCTTGTGCCTCACGCACCAACACAGCAGCTCCCTCATTTCACTCTCTTCCAACCTCCCAATAAATCCTTAACAGTCTCTGCATCATTCCCATTGCTCACTCCAATATCAGCCCGACTGGCTCAGGTTCCCTCTTAGAGTCCTCACGGGTAGCACGGGAAGTTGACGCAGTTCTCCCATCTGGACTCGCCACACTCCCCATGAGCCCCTCCCCAATAAATTTTTGGGTATTACTCACGGGTCTCCAGCCTTGCTTCCGTGCTGCCTCCTCATATCGCCTCCTCTCGGCTTTCGCTGCCTCCAGCTCTTCACGAGGGAGGCGATATTCTCCCGGTTGTGGCCCACGGCCCTTACCATCCAGTATCTCCTCCCATGTCCAAGAATCCTGTGTAGGTGGGTCCTGTTGCCGCTTTACATGCCGCTTGGTCCTGTATTGGTGGGTAATTCTGTCACGATCGTGTGGAGGATTGACGGACCAAAACGCAGCAGTAGGAAAATAAGCCATATTCCTTTTAATGAATACGAAGGTAAAACGAAACAAAAACACTTACACACTAAACAAAACAAGAAAACGATCGTGAAGCAATAACGAAGTGCACACAACAGGCTACAAACGTATAACATAGACAATTACCCACATCACATGAAAGCCTATGGCTACCCTAAATATGGCTCCCAATCAGAGACAACAGAAATCAGCTGTCTCTAATTGGGAACTCATTCAGGCAACCATAGACTCTCCTAGACAACTAAACCAACATAGACAACGCTAGACACATGCACTCAACACAAACCCATACACTACACCCAACACCCCCTTTACCATATAATCACCCAAAACCGACAAAACACAAACAATCCCCATGTCACACCCTGACCTAACTAAAATAATAAAGAAAACAAAGAATACTAAGGCCAGGGCGTGACATCGTGACAGGCTAGCTGCTGACAAACTATTTTGGTTAGGTCAAAGATCTGTGGTTAGCTAGGTGCTTATGAAATTTAGCTAGATAACCACCGACTGTAGTTGTGTGTACAATGCACGTTAACGTTACCTTCCTTACAAGTAAAAGAAAACCAGCATAGGCAAGCATAATGGCTGTTGTGACCTTTTTATTGACAAGTCTTTAGTGAGCTAGCCAGCTAGTTAACGGTAGCTCACAGATTGTGTAGTCATACACAAAAGAATGTGGACACCTGTTAAAATTACACATTTGGCTTCAATGCGCCATTGAGAGTCTTCGCATAGGAAAGAATGGGGTAATGTGATCAATGGAAACAGAGGCTGCTTATGTAACAGTATAACTTTACGGCGTCCTCTCGCCCCGACCCGGGACCCTCTGCACACATCAACAACGGTCACCCACGAAGCATCGTTACCCATCGCTCCACAAAGGCCGCGGCCCTTGCAGAGCAAGGGGAACCACTACTTCTAGGTTTCAGAGCAAGTGACGTAACTGATTGAAACGCTATTAGCGCGTACCCGCTAACTAGCTAGCCATTTCACATCCGTTACACTTATAAGAAGCGACACTAAAGTACCATACGATATTTAATTTATAACTAGTAATTTTAATACTTTAAACCAGACCATCAGGTCAGTGGGTGTGAAGAATTAGCTGTATTAAGTTACAGTAAATGTTCAATAACACACTTGTAACTAGTTGACAGTAAGATTTGAAAATTAAACAATAACTTCCTGTGAACCAGCTGCCATTAAGCTCCTGGAAACCGTACAGTAACCTTTAAACAGTGCAGGTCTTGATTGCCACAAGGTCTTACAAAGATTGCAAAACTGACAATAGCAAAAGAGATGCTCCCGAATACATTTGCCCCACCTACATTTTAAAGTCCAGTAATTAGTACTTAATGCTGCATTCATGACCACATGGGAAGTTGGATTTTACCACATATGACTGGGAAAAATCTACATGAACGGCCTTCCAACTGGTAATTACTAGTGGGAAATGCGTCTATCATCCAGATGCTGCTGGAAGTGGTGTTGGAGGGGCAGTAGGAGGCACTCTTTCCTCTGGTCTAAAAATATCCCAATTCCCCAGGGCAGTGATTGTGGATACTGACCTGTGTAGGGTGCCGTCTTTCGGATAGGACATTAAATGGGTGTCCTGACTCTCTGAGGTCATTAAAGATCCCATGGCAGTTATCGTAAGAGTAGGGGTGTTAACCCTGGTGTCCTGGCTAAATTCCCAAGCTGTCCTTCATACCATCACGGTCACCTAATCATCCCCAGCTTACAATTGGCTCATTCATCCCCCCGCCTCTCCCCTGTAACTATTCCCCAGGTCGTTGCTGTAAATGAGAATATGTTCTCAGTCAACTTATCTGGTAAAATAAAAAAAACTACTATTATTTATGCTCAATTTAGGCACTTTGAGATTATTCTTGAAAAGCGCTTTACACGTAAAAAAGTATTATTATTACTACTATTACTAAGGAAATGACCTTGATAACAGCATTTTCGGCAGTCAAATGTAACAAAACATTATTTAGAAAAACCAATCTGTTAATATGGTTTTTGAAATCTATAATTTGTTTACCAACCTGATAGCTGTACTTTTCATTTATGGTTGACGCAGCTTGTTGGCCATTAGCCAAATGGTGTTTCCCAACAATTTGAATGCACATGAATGCATCCAACTGGTATTTACGACTTCACAACTAGTAAATTCCCACCTCCCACATGGTTACGAACGCAGCTTTAAATGTAATATTTTGGGTAGAAAAATGTACCATTATAATAGATTGCCCGCACATGTACCCTAAAATGTACCAACTAGTACCATGTGAGTTCCTATGTGTACCTTTGAAGGTATCTTATGTTTTCCTTTGGCCTTTTTGTACACCAGGGAACAGCAATGTACCATAAACATATCTTATTTTTGAGAGTGTGTGCATATACAGTATGTTCTTGGTAACAAATAACCAGCTGATGGCACTGCTGAGACATTAATACACTCAGACCATTAGATTGCAAGTTCAAATCCTCAGAGTATTTATGCACACTTAGTGCTAGATTATATCAGATCCGTGCTAGTGGACACCTGTGTAACTGGTGTGAAATGGCTAGCTAGTTAGCGGCGCGCGCTAGTAGTCGTCACTCAATTGGTGTCGTCACTTGCTCTGAGACCTTGAAGTAGTTGTTTCCCATTGCTCTACAAGGGCCATGGCTTTTGTGGAGTGATAGGTAACAATGCTTCGGGGGTGAATGTTGTCAATGTGTTCACAGGGTCCTTGGTTTGAGCCCAGGTTGGGGCGAGGAGAGGGACAGAAGCAACACTGTTATACCCACGTAGCAGTTGTTTTGGCGGTGTCGGAGGTGGAACTGTGTTAGAGCTGTCAAATCCACAAATTATCCCAAAAATATTTATTGTCACATACACTGGATAGGTGCAGTGAAATGTGGTGTTTTTAGGGTCAACCATAGTAGTACGGCACCCCTGGAGAAAATTAGGGTGAAGTGCCTTGTTCAAGGGCACAGACAACCTTTTGGTTACTGGCCGAATGCTCTAATTGCTAGGCTACTTGTCGTCCTATACCTAGGGAACTAAACTCCACTCCATGGTAAAGAAAGTTTATGATGAACTTCACCAACAGAGTGAAGCAGAGACCAGGCTTTGTGGAATCTAGCTGTCACTACATTGATTCGCACAAGGTCAATACTTCAAAAAAATGTAATCATTAAACACCTACCTTGTACTTATGTTTGTCCTCGGTAGTTGCGTGCCTTTCTTTGTTTGCTGATATCCATACCTTTTCCATAAAATGTTAATCAAATACAACCACCAACTTTTTATTTGTTTCTGTTTCTTGAAGTAGCCGATAACATACTTACATTTTTTTTTTTTTTACAGTTCTTGACATAAGTGCTTCAAAAGAAGGCTATCCTATGAGTTTAAATGAAATTGCAAGTGAGGCATGCCAAGTTGTTTTGCAGGACGGCCAAAAAGCCTCCAAGTGCATTGCGATTGACAGTAATAATATAGTGAAACACTAATACAGTATCCTATTACTGCAGAAATGTACTGTAAAATGACTATAATTTACCATAAAATTAACAGCAATGTCTAACAGTGTAGTTTCATGTTTTCACATGTGGAAAATCACATGATTTCACACGTGAAACGTGACATTTCACATGTGAAATAATTTCAAAACATGCTTTTGGAACACTTTACATGTGACATTTCTAGTGACGAGCGATTAGTGCATTTCGAGATTGGTTCAGTTTTGGTTCGATTCCCCCAAAAATATCACAGTTTTATTTAAAAAAAAACTCATTTTTAAACATGAAATGCATTATGCATTGTGTGGTTTGAATGAAGTAAGAGCACAGCATAAAACAATGAATACATGTCCCATGATGGTAGTGACTGCCCATTACTGCTTATCACTTATTAACCATCGTTTTTTCACATTACTTCACTTTAATAAAATATTTGTTGTTGTGTATATTACATTTGCTTTATTTGATGACTTTATTTAATTCCTAGTCATCATCTCATCTATATAGAGTCGCTGCCTATGCTGTCTGACAAAATCACAATTTTAGTAGTTCTTCAATGTAAGTAAAGCATACTTTTATGACTCCAAAAAAACATTCCTTACCCCAGGATACTTCAACTGGGGACTATCTGGGAGAATGAAGAAAAAGGAGCACTTTGTTCCCCCATAAATCAGATTAATTGACGGGACAAGTATGACTCGCTTTCATCAGATACTTTTATGACTGCTGAATACCAACTATCAATTTCTTAGATCATGTATTTTCAGGTAGAGATAACTCTCTCTTGATTGTGCATTCTTCTGTCTCTTATACATAGTAGGCGTAAAAGAAACACAGAACGAACAAGTAGGTGCTCAATGGATTATGGTCATTGTAGTAAATGACCACATTTTCTGTGGTAAACTATGTAGAATATTAGCCTGTTGGAAACTACAACTCCCTACTACATCTCACAGTTTGGGCTTTGTCCGATTTATGAGAAACTGAGAAATATGCGCATTGAGCTCACAGAATAATAAACTAAATGGAATTCAAATAATTGAACCGACATCATCAATTAGTGGTTTAAAAAACAAAAAATAACCAAAATGTCAGCACTAGACATTTCACATGTGAAAACATGTTTTTAAAACACTTCACATGTGATCACATTTTCAAATGTGCAATTCCATGTGTTATCGCTGTTCAGCTTAATTATGATACCATCTGGGATTTGAATTCACAACCTCTGGAATTGGAATACGCTGATACTGTATTTCTGCTACGTCACAAAGTCAATAGCGTTCCCCTAAACATTCATTACCTATAATACATCTCAGTGCTTAGCAAAAGAGTACCGTCTGCACTGCTATTTTAGTTCTCAGTTATTCTGACTATTCTCTCATCATGGATTTAATTGACTTATTTCAGCAACTTGAGGGGTTTTTGTGTAGTTGTCTAATGTTGGTGGGGCATATTATTCTGATTTATTGTTACTCCTGAACCATTAATATAAATATATTAGTTTTTCTTGAGTGTATTTTTAACAAAGATGAGATTTACTTTGAAGTCCAAAGTGTAGAAATGGAGGTGAAATCAGTCATTGACACAGACATGGTGGCGTAGCAGGAAGATCGTAATGCTGTGAACCAAGAGGTTGTGAGTTCAAATTCAAGGTAAGAACATGTTGAATAATAAAGACCGTATAAATAAATGTACCCTCTTAACCAGGTTTACATCCAACCTTTTTATGTGTGTAATGTTCATGTCGGATATAAAATGTCATGACAGACCAGCTGGTAAACTTTACAAATATCGACAAAACAAAATACACTAGACAAGGTGGGATCTTTTTGTGTCTGTAAAATTATTTATACAAGGAATGTTGGTGGAAACGCTTTTATGCGGAAATATTGATATAATAATCATCATATTGTAGTAAACTTGGAGTCACGTGATGACATGTTGTGTGGTCCTCCCACTAGGACTTGTCGGGATGCAGTTTTTTAGGCTACAGATGAAATAAGTTATGATGAACTTCACAGGGTGGTGATAGTGCAAGGTGATGAGCTTGATGCTCCTTTCCAATAAATATCGAGGGTCTTATTCTGGTGACATGAATTTCGATGCTTGACGGACGTTATTGTCCATAATATTCTCATCATGTAGGTCAGTGGTTCCCAACCAGGTGTACTAGGACCCCTGGGGGTACTTGGCCTATCCACAGCGGGTACATGAGAAGACGCATGAAACCATAGGCCTACTGGTAAAATGCATGAGGAGGTACTCAGGGGTACTCTGGGCAGAGCCAAATTCAGTTGGTGGTACAGTAACCGAAAAAGGTTGGGAACCACTTGTGTAGGCTATAACTGCACTGTATCTGTGAGCTGTTGGCTCGAGTTCATGTGCCAATACCAGAGTGGGCACACGCTATATAATGCAAACATTTTCATCAGTTGAAAAAATGTCCTGGAAACACATTTAACTTCTATTTTTTATTCGGTATATGGGAATTTAACTGCAAAATGTATTTTTATGTGCACTGCATCATCACTTTTATCTGCAACAAATCAATTTGATGGAAACACATCTTGTTTTTATGCGGATTTGAGAAAATTCACATTAAAATGTGTTGCCAATTGGATGGAAACCTAGCTAGTGTAGTCATGTTTGTCAAATATGTACGTTGAAAACACAATGTGTATCATAAGAACTTATTTTTGTTTGTAGGGCATCATCTGTGAAATCTCATTTGAAAATGTTAATCCACATTGTGGATCACGTGAAAATCCCGAACATATGCAAATGTCACGTGAAATCATGTGATTTCCCACGTGAAATCATGTGGTTTTTCCGTAAGAGGCAGATGGTTAGAGCAAGGAGCAACACATTTTTGATGACCTAGCCTGAATGTTTAATCCACAGTTAATGGTTTTCAGAGGTGTCTATTCATACATTCCCCAGATGGGAAGGACTAATGCCAGATTTCTGACTGTACAGAGTGAGTCTGTGCTTGAGAGATTATAGTGGAGATACAGATTCCAACATCAACAGTCATTAGTGAGTGCCCACGTCCCAAATGGCACCCTATTCCCTATATAGTGCCCTACTTTTGACCAGGGCCCATAGGATTACAAGATGTAGATGAGAAAAGAATATGCACACACCTATGCATGTACAGAGCATTTTGGAAAGTATTCAGACCCCTTGACTTTTCCACATTTTGTTATGTTACAGCCTTGTTCTAAAATGGATTAAATAGTTTTTTCCCTCATCATTCTGCACACTATACCCCATAATGACATAGCACAAAAAATATTATATAACTATTCAGACCCTTTACTCTGTACTTTGTTGAAGCACCTTTCGCAGTGATTACAGCCTCAAGTCTTCTTGGGTATGACGCAACATTCTTGGCACACCTTTATTTGGGGTGTTTCTTCCATTCTTCTCTGCAGATCCTCTCAAGCTCTGTCAGGGTGGATGGGGAGCATCGCTGCACAGCTATTTTCAAGTCTCTCCAGAGATTTTAGATCGGGTTCAAGTCAGGGCTCTGGCTGGGCCACTTGAATACATTCAGAGACGTCCCGAAGCCACTCCTGCGTTGTCTTGGCTGTGTGCTTAGGGTCGGTATCCTGTTAGAAGGTGAACCTTCACCCCAGTCTGAGGTCCTAAACGCTCTGGAGCAGGTTTTCATCAAGGATCTCTCTGTACTTTGCTCCGTTCGTCTTTCCCTCGATCCTGACTAGTCTCCCAGTCCCTGCCGTTGAAAAACATCTTCACAGCATGATGCTGCCACGACCATGCTTCACCGTAGGGATGGTGCCAGGTTTCCTACAGACATAATGCTTGGCAAAAAATAATTTAATACATTTTCGAATAAGGCTGTAATGTAACAAAATGTTGAAAAGGTGAAAGGGTCTGAATTCTTTCCGAATGCACTGTACACATGCACACATCGCGTACACACACACATTCATATGCACACACACACACGCACACGCTCAGACTCTGGATGATCTACAGAACAGAAGTGTTGGCTGCAGTCTTTGTTTGTGAGAGTGGTTTTAGATGAATTGAATGTTTACGTCTCTCAGGATGTGAGATGGAAATAAAGACCAGATTGGTGCCATTCGTTTTCTGAGTGGAGAACTTATTTTTGAGTTCCTAACACCTCTTTGCATGCTCCTTTTTTTTACACCATGATTAAAATGTATTAACCCTTACTAGGCTGGTCAAGGTACTACTGTAAATATACATGGTCATTCGAGAAAAGGAGTGGGCAAACTACGGCCTGCGGGAGTGGGCAAACTACATTCAATCCGGCCCGCGGGAGGTTTGAGTATTTTTTTTACAAACTTTTGGTGGGGGAATTATTATTTTGTGAAAAAGAAAAATGTGGGGCCCTTGAATTTCGAAATCGCAACGTGGCCCTCGAGCCAAAAAGTTTGCCCATCCCTGTTCTAGAACATGAGCAGAAGAACACATTGTGGAACATAGAGATGAGAACGCTCCACTCCAAGGTTGTTCCAGGACAACCCTGAATTCTAGAACACCAGAAACAGAGTGACGTAATCAATCCAGCATGGGCCGGACCAATTTCCAGATCAAACCAGTCCAGAACGCTTTTAGCTTAATCTTGAATAAAACCCCAACCAAGTCCAGCTTAAGTAGGTGGATTCAGAACTGTACAGTCACGAAGAGTGAAGTCCATCGCCTGATGATCCAACAGGGTTCTAACCAGGCTGGCCCATTTATAAGGCAGATATCGTAACCGGTTTCAAAACAACATGTTTTAATAGGCCATCTGCACGCAATAACCGAGAGAAAAGAGCAGCTGGAAAATGTAACTGTCAGAAAGCAGTAGGTCTACAAGCTCTGTCAGTTTATAGAGCAGCAGACGGATGCCATCGTTGTCTTACTCTCACCTAACCGGACCTCTCCCTTTTTCTTGCAATGATATTGAAATATGACTCCATCTTCTTCTCAGAGATGGTTGTTTTCTTGTCCAGATTCCTCTTGAGGACAGATAATAGTGTTAGTTTTTTCCTGCACTGTAGAAATGCACCATATAGACACACATTGGAAAGCAGCACAGCTCTCTGCACACCAAGCCCATTCAGTAACATCCGGGTGGATGGAGCTCTTGTAGGCACCTCAGTGTCATCCATCCAGCCCAGTCTAGTTTCCACAGATCTAGCTCTGAGCTCAGAGCCTACAGGTCTAGTATATGAAGGTGAGGAGGCAGTCCTGTTGGGGCTCCGGGGGCTGATCCAGGGCGGTGGAGGGGTGTAGGGGTAGGGGCAGGTGGGGGAAGTGTTGGAAGAGGGTGGACATGGGAGTGGAGCTCACACTGTAGGCCTTCAGGGACGACAACCCATTTAGCGCTGACACATCCAGGAAGGATACATGGAGAACGGAGGAGGGGGAGGCGGGGTCAGTGGAGGAGAGGCACCCCATCCCCTCCATATCCCTACTCCCAGAGGAGATGGTGAGGACCTGCTCCAGGTGTGGAGCGTCCTGGGCAGCACTGTGGACCCTCAGCCTACGGAGGCCAAACAGGGCCAGGTACTGGTTGGGGATGGCCAGGGTGCCAGTGGCACAGAACGACAGACTTAGGTCGAGCACCACGCTGCCGTTCAGCAGCTCTGTGAGAACCCAGGGCTCTCTGAGCCACACAGTCAGTCCGCCCTGCTCCCTCAGGCCGCCGGGGGTCAGCTTGGAGCGCAGCACAGTGTGGCAGCTGCACAGCAGGTTGGCCAGCGCCTCGTCACAGTCCTGGATGTGGGCGGAGCAGCTGCAGTTCCGCAGGCTGTTGCTGTTGTCGGTGCTGTCAAAGAGCAGGGTGCTGTTGCCGGGGCCTGTGGTCAGGGTGACAGTTGAGGGGAGGATTAGAACCCACAGAGTCCACAGCAACAGGGCAGGGGGACGGCGCCAAGAGGAGGCCCTGTTTAGAGACATCTCCAAGGCAACCAATTGGACTACATCTTCACCGAGGGGATATCCTGAAGGCTGTATGCAAATCTGTATGATAGGAGGGAAAGTTATGTAAGTACATGTTTTTAAGGAGCTTTGGGTGTATACAAGGTTGAAATCACAACATAGACACCAAGACCAATTCATAAACAAAGCTAAATCGAAAGCAAGACAAATCATACCAGTGGGAAAAATGAGTCAGATTGCTCTCTGCCTCTTTGTCACAAAGAACACACAATTATACAGACACTCACTTGCTCATAATAGCACACGGTCCCTAGCTGTTCTGTCCTACAGTAACCTAGCTGCTACTGATTAACATCTCCAGTTTATTGGTTTAAGGGCTGTGAGAGACAGCCAGCTGAATTCAGCTTTCTATTTCCAGGACAGCCCAGGCTACCGCAGACGCAATTGAGCCACTTATTTTTTGCTCCACTACTTTATTAGGGCGAGGTCCTTCCAGGCCCTGGGCTACTGCGGATGGCATTTGGCTGTCTATAAAAGTGCCTGCGCCGTGCTGTGCTGCGGTAAAGGCTGTGGCCAGCCACATTAAAACTGTCAGGAAAAATAAAACACTGCCTCTTTCTTTCCCCATTGAGGAGCGAAGGAAAAATGTGATGAATAAGCCATCTTGACTTCAAGAAGCAAGGACTTTCCGATGCTGTGATTGGCATCACGGTTGGATATAATGTACATAGATGGAAAAAAAGAAGGATTGATCTGGTCACAAAGAACCCTTTTTATTTTCTCTTATATAAACTGCGTATAGCGCTTATCAGGGTTTCAGTTGCTAAAACAGTGCCATATTCAAACTATATTTTCTCTCTAACTTAAGAGGATATATTTGTTTGAAAACCCAGCCTTGCAGAGGATTGGCTATGACGATCCCAATCCTCATTTTAGCAACAACAGATTATATCCATCACACAGTACAAAATAATTCTCAGTTTAAACAGAATATGCCACTGGCCTTAAATCTAAACTAAAACCTCAGCAGCTGTGGCTTCACACAACACGGTGTTAACTTACTTCCATTCTGTGCTAAGTGTCTGACTGCTTCTAACTCCCTCGGCCTGCAGCCACTGTATCCTTCAGTCACCTGACCCCTGCTAAGTACACAGAACCACAGCCCAGTCTGCATTACCGGAGCCCAAGCTCTAATAGACTACTGTTCCCTTCCTCCTCCAGACCACAGCCCTGACTCACAGGTCTGCAATACTAGAAGCCTATGCAGCGCTATAAACTCCTGTTTAGATATCTCCCTCCTTATTTCCACTCCGTTACTGTCCAAGTCCCACTCATCTCTCTCTCCCGAGTTATGTCACACCAAACTCCTTCTCCCTCTGCCCTACTGTCTTCCTCTCTCTCTCCCTCCTTTCCTCCTTTCCCTTGCTGCAGGCTCCAGCTGCATGGCCGGATGCTGAAGGAGGAAAGGAGGGCGGGAGGGAGGGAGGGAAGGTGGCTGCTGTTCCAGACAGCTATGAGGAGAGGCACAGAGCATTCCTCTGACATCATGTTCCACATGCGGCCGCAAGCAGGCACCCAATCCCCCCCCCCCCCCCCCCCCCTCTCCTCTTTCTCTGCCTCTCCAAATCCTCTCTCCTTTTCCCTCCAAATCCAATCTCCTTCTCTTTCGTTTTCTATGTCTGTTACGTATACACACATGCACACACAGACATAAGGCCGGCACTTTAATAGATTCCCGTATGATAAATGACTCAAGATGTGGCTTGACTATTAAATGTGTGGCTTGACTATTAAATGTATGGCTACTTACAGGGATGGCACTGGCGGTGGTCAGGGAGGCATGTTGTCGTCTTCTCTGCTTCTCAGATGTTAGCCTTTTAGCTCTGCTCCTGACGCAGCAACTTAGCCTTCCACATCTGTTGGGAGACACGCTGGAACTCCGCACCCCTGTCTAGCAGACGCAAGGGTGAGAAACGGTCAGCCCAGAGAGAGAAGCAGAGAGGGGAGGGGGAGACAGAGAGCAGGGGGGAGAAAAAGAGGAGAGGAGAAAGAAAGATAGAGGACTTAGGCTTACTCTCTGAACACGGGACACCACAGACAGTCTTCAGTGATGACATGACAGACACAAATTCTCTGCCCATTTTCTCCTCATGTCACTCGCTTTCACTCCCTCCCTCCCTTATTTCCTCCCTCTCTCTCTCCTCTTCTACTAACTGCACCTTCCTCTCCATGTCAGTGATGTATCTCAAGCTTCCACCTGCTGTTAGAATATGGTACTACTAAAAACATTTTTATCACGCCACTCAGACTAATCGAGACCACTTAAATTATTAAAATAGCATATCTATCCAATCATGTTATCTGACTCCCATACATTTAATCTGAAATGTTTTCAACTAATACAAGCTGCAAAAAAGGAGACAATATAGCCAATGTGCATTACGTTCTTGTCCTTTGAAAAGCTATGTAGACTTGGATTTTAAATAGGAGTCTGTTGGCCTATGACAGGGTAATGGAAGTACACAGTGGTCTCTTCACGTCATACACTAGAGGGAGAAGACCCATGGACACATTGCCTGATGGTCCTCATTAATATTACTGCCTTTACTGAGTGTGTTTGTGTGTATGTGTCCCAACTAGTACATAAAACACATTCTTTCCCAGAGAAACAAACACACATGCATATGTAAAAGAAAAACACCAACAACAAAAAACAGGCCCACAATAAATATAATTATACTCATGTATACTGTATCTCTATGAATCAACAGCTGATACACAGCAAAAATACCTAGTGTTAAATTAACATTGAAAATGTGGACCTGAATAGACACTGAATAGTGTAGACCTTTTATTACTAGGCAAGTTATTTAAGAGCAAATTCATATTTACAGGGGCAGAATGACAGATTTTTGCCTTGTCAGCTCGGAGTATTGATACAGCAACCTTTCGGTTACTGGCCCAACACTCTAACCACTAGGCTACCTGCCGCCCCGAATTAACACACTGCTAAGTGTAAAGCTTGATTTCCATATTTCCCAGAGTGCTTTGCCATTCAAGTGAGTTGTAGAGTTACCACCCATGATTGATTTTGTGAGTGACAGAGACATGGTTGTTTCATTCATCTATTTTCAGTCCTCTGGGCATCACCGAGTGAGATCCTAAGTGGATATGTCATCGTTAATATTTTATTTTTTAAAGGTCCTGAACAGTCATTCTGAAAATTAGTTTTTCTCTCATGGTTAACTACCAGCAGTGTTGTAGTAAAATCAGCTCAAGCAAATTTGGTGATCCACAAAACAACTCAAACAACACTGAAATTGCATGTCTCTTGTGATGCGGTTCACAGCAGCACTGAAGGATATGTTGACTTGACAACTGCTTCTATGATGTTGGTTCCAGGGTGGTACTTATTTAAGTTAGGTAAGATAATATCATGTTACCATTGGTGTATTAAAATGAGAGTTAAGGTGTCCCCTTAATAATGAATCCAAGTGTTTGACATGGACCAGTAACTTTATGATCAAACTTTATCAATGTAGAAGCAACAGACAATTTTCATACTTTAGTCATCATACTTTGATCTGGTTTCATCCAAATATCATCCAAACATGATTTTGACTGTTCATCATGACCTTTAACAATGTTCCAGTGTCTATACAGGTCCACACTTTGTGTTAATTTAACACTGGAGAATTTGCTGTGAGACGGAAGCAGGAAACTACTAACATTGTGAAACTGAGGTGTGAAAAGAATGCAGATATGAAAAAAAGATTTATGTCGGTAACAGCAAAGGGCAAACAAACTACAATATAACTACCCACCCCTCCTGTTTTGTCTTCCGAGGAATGTTGTGACAGAGGGGCTCATGGGTAAATCTCAACGTCTCACAGGCTTGTTCCACTGAACAGATACATCATTATGCAGCACCATGCATGATTTGTACTATTCAAACCCTCTCAGTCATGACTCACTCACCAAAGCACACTAATACACTGTTTACTGACTAATATATTAGCATGTTTACCTCTTTGAGAGTAGGGGCACATTCATTCATTCATGTTTGTGTTTGTGTGGCAACGTTGTTGCTAGCAACCAAGAAAACTGTCCACTGCAGGGATGACAAAACAGATGGAAAGTTTGGCTTTTCTACCGAGGGCCAGGGCTTGAGTGAGATCACTTCCTGCCTGCGTGGTTCCAGTAAGTGTCTGGGCGAGAGAGGAGACGAGATGCCAGCGTGGTTGCCAGGACAGTGGAACACACTGCGACCCTGTCTGCCATGTAAAAAAGCCCATGGGCAGGTTGCTGGATCTCTCCAAAACATACACACACAATCCCAAGGCCTAGAGGGTGATGTGGCTGGATGCTCCAACATTTTTTTTAATATTTTTTATATCCTATTTATATCCTAATCCTTGATATCCTTTGTCTGCGCTTATGGACTGTCCTCTTCAATTCAAACCATCGGTTTTAAATGGGGTTCAAGTCCGGAGACTGATATGGGCATGGCAAAATGTTGATTTTGTGGTCAATTAGGACCCAAAGGGACCCCTAGATGTCTTGTGGTAGATAACATAAAATCCTTGAAGATAACACAATTCTGGTCATTTACTGGAAAACTTAAGTTTCCAGTAATATATCCCCCTTTTGAAACCCTAGTTCTGCTGAGTCATGTAATGTCATGTATGTAGTGAGTAGAAATACTTTAAAGTACTACTTAAGTAGTTTTTTGTGGTATCTGTACTTTACTTTACTAATTATATTTTTTGGCAACTTTTACTATTACTTCACTACATTCCTAAAGAAAATAATGTACTTTTTACTCCCCACATTTTCCTTGACACCCACCACTACATTTTTCGTTACATTTTGAATGCTTAGCAGGACAGGAAAATGGTCCAATTCACGCACTTATCAAGAGAATACGTGGTAATCTCTACTGCCTCTGATATGGCGGACTCACTAAACACAAATGCATTGTTTGTAAATTATGTCTGAGTGTTGGAGTGTGCCCCTGGCTATCCATACATTTTAAAAACAAAGCACACACATCCCTCTTTTCAGTTCGCTGCAGCTAGCGACTGGAATGAGCTGCAAAAAACACTCAAACTGGACAGTTTTATCTCCATCGGTTCATTAAAAAACTCCATCATGGACACTTACTGACAGTTGTGGCTACTTCGCGTGATAGATTGTTGTCTCTACCTTCTTGCCCTTTGTGCTGTTGTCTGTGCCCAATAATGTTTGTACCATGTTTTGTGCTGCTACCATGTTGTGCTGCTGCCATGTTGTGTAGCTACCATGTAGTTGTCAACTTGTGTTGCTACCATGCTGTGTTGGTATGTGTTGCTGCCATGCTATGTTGTTGTTTTAGGTCTCTCTGTATGTAATGTTGTGGTGTTTCTCTTGTTGTGGTGTGTGTTTTGTTTATTTTATATGGAATCTTAGCCCCAGTCCAGGAGGCCTTTTTTGCCTTTCAGTAGGCCGTCTTTGTAAATAAGAATTAGTTCTCAACTGACTTGCCTAGTTAAATAAAAGTTTTAAAAAATACAATAAAAATTGTGCCATCTGCTTTGCTTGATATAAGGAATTTGTAATGATGTATACTTTAACTTTTACTTTTGATACTTAAATATATTTGATCAATTACATTTACTTTGATACTTAAGTATATTTAGAACCAACTTTTAGACTTTTACTCAAGTAGTATTTTACTGGGTAACTTTTACTTGATTTGATTTTCCTTGAGTAACTTTCTATTAACGTATCTATACTTTTACTCAGTTATGAAAATTGGGTACTTTTACAATTTTTGGGATGTCATGGTCTGACAAACCGCTCTAGCTCTGCGGAAGTGCGACATGCGGTGGACTGAGATATCTCTAGTTTAAACTGACAGATATTAATGGGGATGTTTTGATTATGTTACTGAGATTTACACACTGGTGCGTCAATCGACTCTCGGGGGATAAAAGCAAAGTGCATTTTCCCACCAGAGATGTTTCTATTAAATTGACTTGTTGCAGATAAGGCTGTGTGTGATGACATAGTGCAAATAACAATACCTTTTGATGTTAAATTCCCATGTACTGAATACAAAATACAAGTTACATGTTTTTCCATCGCATTTTCAAAATTACTGATGGTTTTCTCACAAAAATGTTGTGGACACACTCGCGGACACACGCGTTATATTGCAAGTGTGTCCACTCTGGTATTGGCACGTGCGTTCTAGCCAACAGAGGTATCTGCACGATGAGATTATTATTATGGACAAAAGAGCAAGATTATCATGTCACCAGAATAAAACCCTCAAAGGAGCATCAAACTCATCACCGTGCACTTTCACCACCCTGTGAAGTTAATCATCATTTATTTAATCTGTAGCCTAATAAACGGCATGCTTTCCCGACGAGTCATAGTGGGAGGACCACACAACATGCCATCGTGTGACTCCAAGTTTACTTCGATATGAAGGTTATTATACACTGCTCAAAAAAATTAAGCGAACACTTAAACAACACAATGTAACTCCAAGTCAATCACACTTCTGTGAAATCAAACTGTCCACTTAGGAAGCAACACTGATTGACAATATATTTCACATGCTGTTGTGCAAATGGAATAGACAAAAGGTGGAAATTATAGGCAATTAGCAAGACACCCCCAATAAAGGAGTGGTTCTGCAGGTGGTGATCACAGACCACTTCACAGATCCTATGCTCCCTGGCTGATGTTTTGGTCAATTTTGAATGCTGGCGGTGCTTTCACTCTAGTGGTAGCATGAGACGGAGT
>NC_036875.1:13945594-14037550 GCF_002910315.2 Salvelinus sp. IW2-2015 | reverse complement strand
AGTTAGGCATTTGATTTACCGTGGTAAACTATGCCTAGATCCAGCTGTAGAGACAGTCAAAGGACTGAGTGTAGATCCAGAAGGTCCTGCTGCGGGTCTCCTGTAGTGCCGGTAGGGAACAGTGTGTTACTAACGGCCAGACCAGGTAGGGAAACCAGTCGCCAGTCGTCCTCGCTGATGTGACTGGCTGTTCCTGGTAGCGCCTCTCATGCATCTCGGACAATTACGGCTGACCAGACAAGGCAAACTTTCTTGGCCTTACAGCTTCGCTTATTGTGATGTGCCAATCGGTCTGGATGAGCTGCACTCCTGAGCCACTTGTGTTGGGTTTGTGAGACGTCCGTCTATACACACACACACACACACACACACACACACTAACGGAAGGGGTTTTTGTTCTCCCCTTGAAAGGTGAACAGTAAGACACAGTTACTGGAACTAAAACCCCAAAAAACTCTAGCAGTTCTAGAAATGAATCATTCCTATCTGACACACAACCACCAGACAAAAAAAACCTAATAACACACACAGACCCACCCACTAGGCACAGGCGTCAATTCAATGTCTATTCCACGTTGGTTCAACAAATTTGAATTAAAATTATCTCTCTGCATTGTTGGGAAGGGCCCGTAAGTAAGCATTTATTTGTTAGTCTTAGCCTGTTGTTTACGAAGCATGTGACGAATAACATTTTATTTTACCTACCTATTTGTTAATGAGAAGTCTTCAGCTTTCCATTATTTTTCTCTTCCCCTGCTCCCTTATTCTTTCTCTTTCTTTTCAACCTTTCTCTCTCTTCTTCAACCTTTCTCTCTCTTCTCTTCTGTATGATCTCCCTTTCACTGAGTCCACTTCTTCTATCCCTTGGGAATTCTGCTTCAAATGTGCAACGATCAGGGTTGGAATGTTCGAGTCTCTCTCACTGAGTCCAGTCCTCTCACCCACCCCTCTCCTCTCTCCCCGTTCCCAGTGTACCCATAGCAACCCCTACCAAAGCCACTGGCCAGCCTGTTTCATTATTAAACCAGCGGGACAAGGGCTCCCTTTCTGCAGACTCCCACTGAACTGTGAGTTAGTGTGTATGCGTGTTAAATGTAGAAAAAGTATGGAAATGTGAAACTGGACGATCAAAACTAAGTGTATGTGTGTCTTCCTCAGTATACTTTCTAAGTACACAGGAGTGTGTGTGTGTGCTGTCCGTTGGGTTCTAAAGCAAACAGAAGACCGAGTGGGTTCGGGCCAGCCACTGGGCCTGAGTGTGGCAGAGCGGGCTATAGGCTTCAAACAGTGGAGAGAAACACAAAGACCTCCCTCTATCTGTCCCCTTCTCTCTCTCAGTCTTCCTCTCCTTCCCTTGGAATCTACGTGCTCTGGGTTTACGCTATCTGCATATCTATGGCCTCTCCCTCACAAACCTATTGGTCCCTGTCAGAAATCCAATGGGTGAAATGGGGACCGCTGAGAATTTTTTCTACCCTTGATCGACTCCAGTTAATACCTGACTCTCCTTTGGAACGCTTGACTTCAGGAATTTCAACCCATCGGTGGTTTTCTTCCAATACACATGCTTTGATAAATGTTACTTGTTTAACTTTAGCTGACGTTAGAGAAATATGTGAACATAAAATATTAAGCAGATAGATCTGTGGACTTGGTACATTTCAAGCCCAGGCAAATAACTTTAGTCACTGTAAACACTTTGATATGGCTGCATGCTAAGCAGCTGGGCCAAACCAAGCTCTTGCTGTAAATTAGCAGCACTGGAAAGATAAGGGGTGATTAGAAGGGTTGATTACTGTACACACAACGTCTTGAACAAAAAGCCTTTCCTCATGATCAACTCTCGCTGAACAATTAGAATGTGCACTGAAGTCTGTTTCTTTGATAAGGTCTGCAAACAAACTACAATGACGGCACAATGGTGGATGGAGCTTTGGGCTAGAGATGAGTAGGCTGTAGAATAGTGACAGGCTGTACACTAGGCTATTACAGTAGCATAGTGACAGAGGCCGTTGAAGGTGCCAGAAACTAGAATGACAACTGAATCCAGCCTTTAATTAACAGAGACAAAATGGCAAATAGGGACCAGTAGCATTAGTACAAATACACAACATTACTGAATAAAGATACCTAGAAAAGAGAGGGCATCCTGTGTAGAGGCTCCTATCGGTTCCCTGGTGTCTGCCTGGAGGGGTGTGGCCATCAGCATTCTGACTGGCTCTGCACTACAGGACCCAGGGGTCAAAGGTCAACAGGCTGTGTCACTCAGCACAGTCTGAGGCCCACTTTACCCAAAACCTGGAGTCAGAGGAGGAGGAAGAAGAGGGTAGTGTGTGTGTGGCAGCTCACACTAGGCACCTCAATACATTTACTCCTTGTAGCCAGGTTTCTCTTGGGTTTTGGCCATACATGACTTAAAATTATAGCCCATGCTATGTTAGATATCAACCCTCATAAATATAAAATTGAATGTGATACATGTATTTCAGTGGATATCGATACAAATAATTCTTCATACATTGAAGTGACAGTATCTCATAAGTGTATCAGAATGCCTGTTTAGCTGCCTATGGCAGGTTTTGACACAAACACTTTGACACAAACAAATAAAACAGGCCGAAACAACAGGTCGAGGCGCAGGAGGTATCCGGGTTTGTGACAGGAACTGACGTATTGTCACGTTCCTGACCTGTTTTCCTTTGTTTTGTATGCATTTAGTATGGTCAGGGCGTGAGTTGGGTGGGTTGTTTATGTGTTGTTTTCTATGTTGGGGTTTTGTGCGTTCGGCCTGGTATGATTCTCAATCAGAGGCAGCTGTCAATCGTTGTCCCTGATTGAGAATTATACTTAGGCAGCCGGGGTTCACGTGTGTGTTTGTGGGTGTTTGTATCTCGTGTCAGTGTTCGTGCCACACGGGACTGTTTTCGGTTTTGTCACGTTTGTTGTTTTTTGTATTTGTAAGTGTTCAGTTTTGTTTTCATTACATCAATATGAGCACTAACCACTCCGCGTATTGGTCCGATCCTTCTCGCCTCTCCTCGTCCGAGGAAGAGGAAGACGACAGCCGTTACAGAAACACCCACCACCAAAGGACCAAGCGTAGTGAAAAAGGGCAGCGACAGCAGCAACAGAAGACACAGGACTCGTGGACTTGGGAAGAGATCCTGGACGGCAAAGGACCCTGGGTTCAGCCAGGAGAATATTGCCGTCCCAAGGCGGAGTTGGAGGCAGCAAAGGCAGAGAGGCGCTGGTATGAGGAGGCAGCGCGGCGACGCGGTTGGGAGCCCGAGAGTCAGACCCAAAAATTTCTTGGGGGGGCACACGGCGGAGTGCTGGCAAGCCGGTAGATCCTGACCAACTCCCCGTGCTTACTTGTGAGTATGGGCGTCGTACTGGTCAGACACCGCTTATGCGGTAAAGCGCACGGTGTCCCCAGTACGCGTGCTTAGTCCAGTGCGGCTATTCCACCTCGCCGCACTGGGTAGGCTAGTTGGCATCGAGCCGAATTCATGAAGCCGCCCAACCGCATCTGGCATCCAGTCGTCTCCTCGGGCCGGACGTACATGACACCAGCCTTACAAATGTGTCCCCGGGTCGCCCAGCATAGCCCAGTGCGGGCTATTCCACCTCGCCGCACTGGCAGGGCTATGGGACCATTCAACCTGTGAGGTTGGCAGGCTCGTGCTCAAGAGCGCTGTCCTCCTTCACGGTCCGGTTTTTCCGTGCACCTCCACGTACCAGTCCTTCCGGTGGCAGCCCCCCGCACCAGGCTGGTCTCTCCGTCTTCTCTCTCCAGTTGCTCCCACCTGTCCAGCGCTGTTAGAGCCTTCCTCCTCTCCAGCGCAGCCAGTGTCTGCACTGCTTGCCTGCCAGCGCTGCGTGAACTGTCTGCCTGCCCAGCGCTGTCTGAAACTGTCTGCCTGCCCACCGCTGTCTGAGCTGCCTTTTTTCTTTTTCTTCTTTTATGATACAATCATCTCGGCGGTTGAGCCGGACTTCCCCTCTCTCGCAGCGACCTTCTGTCAGCATCCGGCGTGCGGTATGCGTTTCGGTCGTGCCTCCCTTTGGTTCCGACCATAGACAAGGATGTTGCCCACAATTGCCACAACCTCCGTTAGGCCTTCGTACAAACTTCGTCGTTCTTTCGCTGAAATCGTCTTGGCTGAGATAAGCCCAAAGGCAGCTATAGAACATGTAGCGTCCCAAACTATAAAGGATTTGCGTCAATTCACAATCTGGTATCAGGACAAAATGTGATTCAGAGTCCCCGAATAATTTTAAGTATTTTTTATTAAACTCAAGCGCATAAATGGTAAATGCAATTTTTCGTATATACAGGTCACAACTGCTAACACCTCTGCCAAAGGGTAGAACAGGAACTGGCAGGATGTAAGTAAACAGCTTGTTCCTATACTGCTGATGCGACGTAGTCCAACCCGTATGTTGGCCTATCACAGTAGAGGGCTGAGCGTCGGTTAAAAACTTGCTAGCCTATCGCCAGCGCTCAGCTGCGTCCCAGCCTCTTGGCGCCTCGCTTGGTGTCCGGCGCTGGTTGCGCTGTAGATTGACGCTCGCCACACCCCCAGAGGACTGAGGTCAGACAGTTCTGCAAGCATTGTTTGAGCCACGTGCCACCTGCATAAAAGCACACTGTTCGCACTCAAGGCTAACCACAGCTTCCCAGCACACTTATCTGGGGCTAACTGTTATTTCCAGCCACAGACACAGACACCCAACCGCCAGGCCAAAACAGTTGCTAATATTCAATCACTGATGTAGTATTGGGTTGATAGTGCAAAACCACAAGATCCTCACAAAACGGTGCTGCCAAAACGGTTGTTGGACATTTCTGAGCTAGAGACTCTTCATGTGAAGCTTGATAGCCCAGTAGCCTGATCTAGCGTCCATGACATTGAAGTAGTGTGCTCCCGCCTAGCTTGTGTGATGATGACCAACTACGTCGGTAAAGGATAATGGGGTGGTTCGGAATGCCGAATTAATTAGGCAATTTCACGTTTTCAGAACCAATTCGAAATCGTATGTTTTGGCGCCGATTTGCGTTTTTTTTTCTCGAGTATTTATTACACCTTTATATAATCTTTATTTAACTAGGCAAGTTAGTTAAAGAAACACATTCTTATTTTCAATGATGGCCTAGGAACGTTCTGCCCTCGTCAGCCGCCAGAGACGACAGATTTTTAAACCTTGTCAGCTCGGGAATCCAATCTGGCAAAGTTAACTAGTCCAATTGCTCTAACACCTAATTACATTGCACTCCACGAGGACCGGCCTGTTACGAATGCAGTACGCTAAGGTAAAGTTGCCTACTAGCAGTTAAACGTATCTTATAAAAAAACAATCAATAAAAACTGTCATTGCTCCAATGTGTTACTTAACCATAAACAGCAAGTGCCTTAAAATCAATACACAAGTATATATTTTTAAACTTGCATATTTAGCTAAAAGAAAATCCAGTTACATCAATATTAACCAGTGGAAATGGTGGTCATTTCTTGCGCTTTCATTGCACGCAGATCAGGCGTATATGCAACAGTTTGGGCTGCATGGCTCTTGCCGAACAATTCTGCCCAGAATTTTACGTAATATATGACAACACTTGAAGGTTGTGCCCCAATGTAACAGGAAATTTAGACTCATGGATGCCACCCGCTTAGATAAAATACGGAACTGAATAAACGTTTTGTTTTTGAGGTGAATAGTTTCCGCGATTATCAAAGGTTATATGGTTTAGAGAGAAGATAGTCGACGCGTTATAATTCCTGCTAATAACTTGCCGCTGAACGTGAAAGGGGTTCCCACGTTATTTTACCGTTCATGTACTTCCATAGAAATGGTCTTGATCTACTTCAAATAAGGTCTGTGTTTCGTGCAGGTTTAAACCGCCTGTTCACTTCCTGACCTGTTTTCCTTTGTTTTGTATGTATTTAGTATGGTCAGGGCGTGAGTTGGGTGGGTTGTCTATGTGTTGTTTTCTATGTTGGGGTTTTGTGCGTTCGGCCTGGTATGATTCTCAATCAGAGGCAGCTGTCAATCGTTGTCCCTGATTGAGAATCATACTTAGGCAGCCGGGGTTCACGTGTGTGTTTGTGGGTGTTTGTATCTCGTGTCAGTGTTCGTGCCACACGGGACTGTTTTCGGTTTTGTCACGTTTGTTGTTTTTTGTATTTGTAAGTGTTCAGTTTCGTTTTCATTAAATCAATATGAGCACTAACCACTCCGCGTATTGGTCCGATCCTTTTCGCGGAGTGGAAGACGACAGCCGTTACACGTATGCTCTGGCTTATCAGATCTCACATGCCAATTTTCCGGTATAGTGGGTACAGTTTCTCAATTTCTGTATACAGCTTCAATCAGTGAAGCAGTGCCTGCAATTGGCAGGTAAACAGGCATTCTGATACATTATAGTGACAGCATCTCAAGTGTTTGTGACAGTATCTCAAGTGTTTGAATAATTATTTTTATCGATAACCACTGAAATACATGTATCACATTAAATGTTATATTTTTGTTGTCGTCCAGGTTGCAATGGAGCCCGCTTCGCCTGGAATAGCTAACAAACGTTTACAGCGCTGTAGAAGCTGTGTTTATTACAATCTCGTCCGGGACAATATTGACAATCCGGAGTTCTAATGCGGCAATTGCTTTCTGGCAGAGGATTACAGGAATGAGGTGACTATCCTAAGCAAGGTAATTTCAGTTCTGAGCAAACTTATGGGGAAAACGCACATTTGAACTTTCTCATTTTCAACTCCTGTGGCTGGATGCCGCTTGGGCCTGATGGATGTATCTCTGCCTTGTCATCTGTCCCTTTCCGAATGGCCTGTGCTACCTGGAACTTGCCTGCCAAGGAAGTCGTCTCCATCTGCTTTTCCTCCTCCATCTTGTAGAGGAGTAGACGGCGAACAGCAAGAGGATTGTTCCAATCAGCGCTGGTCCCATGTCACAAGTCGTGGAAACCGAAGGCAGCGGCATGCTGCTAAGCGGACTGGGGTGTCTGCTAGGGGTTCGGAACAGATTGACATGAGGAATAGCTTCGCTGCCCTGGTGCCTGATCTACCGCCGCCTTCATCGCTGGGATTGCCTGTGCCTGCAACGGCTGTGCTGACTCCAACCACGCTGACTCCAGCAACTGCTTTGTAGTCGAGTTCGGCTTCTTTCCCTCTCTCTGGATCTGATGGGGCACTGCCTGCTGTCGCCGGGAGCTGCGGGTGTATGCTATCCTGCTTCTCGTGGGCCTGTGAAAGGTTCAATGAATTGTGTGACGGTTAGAAATTGTGTCACTGAGTTGTCATAATGCTTCAGAAAATGTACATTATCCCAGGGGAGTTGGAAGACACAATGTAAGTAATCTAGTTCATGCCTATGAACCAGAGTTTTCCTGTTAGCAATGAGGCAGTGTGCCCTAGTAGGAAGTCCACTGTGTGCAACTCATCCTGCACTAACATAAATAACATGAGCATGTCTACTTCTGCTGAGCTTCCCAGTAAAGCATTGAAAACAATCAAACATCCCAGAAAAGTGCTAAAAATAGCCCATGTTAACATACAGTGCATTCGGAAAGTATTTAGACCCCTTGACTTTTTCCAATTTTTTTTACACTACAGCATTATTCTAAAATGGAGTTTGAGATGGTTATAACATATACAGATAAGACAGAAATGCCAATGGTGATGGTGTCACCGTTTACATTCAGAACCACATTCCTGTGAAGCTTGGAGAAGGATCTCATGTTAAATACTGTTGAAGTAATATGGCTATAGGTTCATCTGCCTCACCTAAAGCCCATTGTTGTGGGAAGCTGCTATAGACCACCAAGTGCTAACAATCAGTATTTGGATAACATGTGTGAAATGCTTGAAAGTGTATGTGATTTCAAAAGAGAGGTACAGTGGGGAGAACAAGTATTTGACACACTGCCGATTTTGCAGGTTTTCCTACTTACAAAGCATGTAGAGGTCTGTCATTTTTATCATAGGTACACTTCAACTGTGAGAGACGCAATCTAAAATAAAAATCCAGAAAATCATATTGTATGATTTTTAAGTAATTCATTTGCATTTTATTGCATGACATAAGTATTTGATCACCTACCAACCAGTAAGAATTCCGGCTCTCACAGACCTGTTAGTTTTTCTTTAAGAAGCCTCTGTTTCCACTCATTAACCTTATTTAAACTCCAACTGTTTGAACTCTGTACCTGTATAAAGACACCTGTCACACACTCAATCAAACAGACTCCAAACCTCTCCACAATGGACCAAGACCAGAGAGCTGTGTAAGGACATCAGGGATTAAAATTGTAGACTGGCACAAGGCTGGATGGGCTACAGGACAATAGGCAAGCAGCTGGTGGAGAAGGCAACAAACTGTTGGCGCAATATTAGAAAAAATGGAAGAAGGTCAGAATGACGGTCAATCACCCTCAGTCTGGGGCGCCATGAAGAATCTCCACCTCGTGGGCATCAATGATATGAGGAAGGAGGGATCAGCCCAGAACTACACGACAGGACCTGGTCAATGACCTGAAGAGAGCTGGGACACGAGTCTCAAAAAGAAACCATTAGTAAACACTACGCCGTCATGGATATAAAATCCTGCAGGCATGCAAGGTCTCCCCTGCTCAAGCCAGCGCCTGTTCAGGCCCGTCTGAAGTTGCCAATGATCGATCTGGATGATCCAGAGGAGGAATGGGAGAAGGTCATGTGGTCTGATGAGACAAAAATAGAGTTTTGTGTCTAAACTCCACTCCCGTTTGGAGAAGAAGAAGGATAGTACAACCCAAGAAACACCATCCCAACCGTGAAGCATGGAGGTGGAAACATCATTCTTTGGGGGATGCTTTTCTGCAAAGGAGGCAGACTGCACCGTATTGAGGGGAGGATGGAACGGGGCCATGTATCGCGAGATCTTGGCCAACAACCGTCCTTCCTCAGTAAGAGCATTGAAAGTGGGTCGTGGCTGGTCTTCCAGCATGACACACGACCCAAACAAATAGCCAGGGCAACTAAGGGTGGCTCCGAAGAAGCATCCAAGTCCTGGAGTGGCCTAGCCAGTTCTCAGACCTGAACCCAATAGACGTTTTTTGGAGGAGATGAAAGTCCTGTTTCAGCCGACAGCCCCCGAAACCTGAAGAATCTGGAGATGGTCTGTATGGAGGAGGTGGGCCAAAATCCCTGCTGCAGTGTGTTGCAAACCTGGTCAAGACCTACAGGAAACGTAAGATCTCTGTAATTGCAAACAAAGGTTTCTGTACCCAATATTAAGTTCTGGCTCTTGATGTATCAAATACTATGTTCATGCAATAAAATGCAAATATTTACTTAAAAATCAATACAATGTTGATTTTCTGGATTTTTGTTTTAGATTCCGTCTCTCACAGTTGAATGTGTACCTAGATAAAAATTACAGACCTCTACTGCTTATGTAAGTAGGAAAACCTGCAAAATCGGCAGTGTGTCAAATACTTGTTCTCCCCCTGTATATTTTTGGGGTGATTTAAAAGCTTGACTGTCTTTCATCAAGCTGCCGCCACTCAGAAAAAGCTTCAAACTGTAACTACGTGCTGCAACCTGGTACAGGTTAGCAGTCAAACTACCAGGGTAGTTACAAACAGCACAGGGATAAACCAGTGGTGGGCCCTCAGGGCAGCCAAGGCCTTTTCTTGCTGCGCTAAATATCATCAGAATATTAATGTTATATTTTAAAATATTTTCCCACAAATATGTATTAAATTATTCCCCAGAGATAGAATGTATACTCTTCATTCATAGTTTTCCTCTTGGTTTGCACTGCTTCCAGCCCAGGTTGAGATCTTTATCCCAATCATATCAGCCATCATGTGTTGCAGGGGTCTAATCTGCCCTCAGCCTTCAGAATCAACAGTGCGGGCCTTGTAACTTAAGTGAATGAAATGAAAATTTTTGTGTCAAACCAATCAAGCTTTAGAGTTGGCTATTGTACGCCTGCTGGCTGGACTCCAGTGGTTACACAGGAGCAGCTAGCAGGGGTAGCTGCCGTGCGTTCTTGATTGGATTTACCAATATTGAGAGCGAGGTCTGATGGGCAGTCTATGCAGATTCAGAACTAGGAAACTGAATTGGGATAACACGAATTAATTGCGCGTTACTACTAAGCTGTTAGTTTTTGTTTTTTCATCCAACAATGCGGCGAAGGAGGAGAAGATATCGAATTTTAGCGAGATATAAAGTATAACGCCATTCTCACAAGACGAACTTTTCAAGAAAAGTAGACATTGTAAGGAGAGGTCGCCCGACGCCGACGCTACAAAGCCTGTCACAGGCGGGAAAGGGGTTCGTTCGCCACTTTCAAAGTTCCAACTACGAGCGCTATCAATGGCTCACAGGCTCCAGAAGCACTGCAAACTGTACTGCTGGGAATGCCTATTATTTGCAAGTAATCGATTTGGTGTTTGGAGCCACACTGGCTTTGCAAACTTGAGTTGTCTAACCAAGGCAGCAACGAGACACCAAAGTACGACTGGGCACTTACAAGCAATGGTGCTTTTGAAAACTTTTGGGGACACCGGAGTGGATCTACAGCTCAACGAACAAGCGCGCAGGGCAACGG
Source organism: Salvelinus sp. IW2-2015 (assembly GCF_002910315.2). NCBI lineage: Eukaryota > Metazoa > Chordata > Actinopteri > Salmoniformes > Salmonidae > Salvelinus > Salvelinus sp. IW2-2015. Next base: position 14,026,942 of record NC_036875.1, on the reverse strand, counting down.
AGCTGCACAATGAAAAGGTGAAGAAAAATAGGGAAATATTGAAATGACTCATTGATTGTGTTCTTGCCTATTAGTTGAACTATACTGTATTGTACTCTTCCCCTGCAATTCTCTGAATAAAAATGTCAATTTCAAGGTGACGCAACGCCTGGTTATACTGCGTTTCTGTCTAAATGTATAGTGTCTAGAGCCATGGCATCATAATGATGGTAATAAGAGGTGGATTAATTCGGGTGGGACTGTGTAGGACCTCACTGAAGGCCCAGGCCCCAGGAACCAGGCCCACGGCACGCCACTGGATTAAACAATGTGTTGTATTGATCACATCTTTATTAATGCTGCAGAAAAATGTACTTTAAAGCAGTATCCAAATCCATCAGATGTAGTGATCACAATGTAGTAGCCATATCTAGGAAAACCAAAGCTCCAAAGGCTGGGCCTAAAATAAGTTTTGTAGTGATTCCTATGTTGTTAATGTACATAATATTTGTTGGTCTGTGGTGTGAGGAGCAACCAGACGCTGCACTTGACACATTTATGAAATCGCGTATTCCAGTTACTAATAAGCACGCACCCATTAAGAAAATTACTGCAAAAATTGTTAAATCCCTGTGGTTTGATGAGGAATTGAGTAAAATGTATGGTTGCGAGGGATGAGGCAAAAGGAATGGCAAATAAGTCTGGCTGCACAACCGATTGGCAAACGTACAGCAAATTGAGAAATCATGTGACTAAACTGAATAAAAAGAAGAAGAAACTATACTATCAAACAAAGATAAGTAATATAAAGAATGAAAGTAAAAAGCTTTGGAGCACCTTAAATGACATTTTGGGCAAAAAGGCAAACTCAGCTCCATCTTTCATTGAATCATATGGCTCATTCATCACAAATCCCACTGATATTGCCAATTACTTTAATGATTTGTTCATTGGCAACATTAGCACATTTAGACATGACATGCAAGCAGCAAATGCTGGCACTACACATCCAAGTGTAACTGATAAAATTATGAAAGACAAACACTGTAATTCTGAATTCCGTTACGTGAGTGTGGAAGATTATTGTTGTCAACAATGACAAGCCAACATGGTCTGACAACATGGATGGAAAATTACTGAGGATAATAGCGGACGATATTGCCACTCCTATTTGCCATATCTTCAATTTAATCGTACTAGAAAGTGTGTGCCCTCAGGCCCGGAGGGAAGCAAAAGCAATTCCTCTACCCCAAATTAGTAAAGCCCCCTTTACTGGCTAAAATAGCCAACCAATCAGCCTGTTACCAACGCTCGTGTTCGACCAGATACAATGCTATTTTACTGTAACATTTTTTTTTTTACAACAGACCAATAGGGAAGGACATTCAACATGAACAGCACTTACACAAATGATTGATGATTGGCTGAGAGAAATTTATGATAAAAAGAATGTGTCTAGGCCTCTTACTTTTTTTCAATCTTTACTAATGACATGCCACTGGTCTTGAGAAAGCCAGTGTGTCTATGTATATGGATGACTCAACACTTTACACGTCAGCTACTACAGCGAGTGAAATCACTGCAACACTTAACAAAGAGCTGCAGTTAGTTTCAGAATGGGTGGCAAGGAATAAGTTAGTCCTAAATATTTAAAAAACTAAAAGCATTGTATTTGGGACAAAACATTCACTAAACCCTAAACCTCAACTAAGGTTATAAACTGTCATGTTCATACATCGGTAACTAAAAGGGGGAAAAGTCTGTCCATTATTAAAAAGCGCTGCTCTGCCTTTTTAACAACACTATCAACACAGCAGGCCCTAGTTTGGTGGTAACTGGACTACTGTTCGGTCAGGTGACACAAAGAGGGACCTCGAAAAAATTACAATTGGCTCAGAGCAGGGCAGAAAAGGACAGAACAGGGCAGAACAGGGCAGCACGGCTGGCCCTTAAATGACTATGGGAGGCGCACAGTACTACATACAGCCATGGCTACATGGAACTCTATTCCACATCAGGTAACTGATGCAAACAGTAGAAGCAGATAAAAAAACAGATAAAAATACACGTTATGTAACAGCGGGGACTGTGAAGAGACACACACACAGGCACCGACACACATACACATGATACGACATGCATTCTACGCACATGTCCATATGGATTTTGTAATGTAGATATGTGACAGTTGAGTGGTGGCCTGAGGTGTTGTGAAAAGTGTTATGACACGTAATATTGTATAACTGCTTTACTGTTGCTGGATCCCAGGAAGAGTAGCTGCTGCCTTGGCGGAGAGAGACAGACAGAGAGACAGATACAGAGAGAGAAAGAGATAGATAGAGAGAGATAACACACAAACACACACACACAAACAATGACACACGATGACCTTCACATGGCACAAATGTTAAATACATTCAAGGCAGTTACATAACCTGACTGTAAACTGGTCCAACTAATCCAGATGATTGGTAACAATAGCTATTCTGCACAAGTCAGACCTAATTTAGTTCTGAGTCACATGATGTCATGTAGGTAGCTGTCTTATTTCGCTCTTACCGCAAAGTTCATATTCTGCCTTCATGGTTGCATTCATTATGGGAACAATTGAACTATTTGTGATCGTAAGGGTACTAATGGTTATTGCATGGTCAAAATGGGTCATCAGACAAATGTTTGTCAAGGGCAGTGTGTGCAGGAAGACGGAGCTGTAAAATCATTATGGAAAGTCGATTTAGACAAATACTGGAGAATTTCTGGATTATTTCCTAATTTCTAGGAAACAAACATCTGTTATTTTTTCACTCTGATGGTACCGTACAGCAGACTTCCTTATTCTAGTTTATAACCTACTTCTGCAAAAAAAAAAAATGTTTTCCTGCACGTCAATGTTGGTAAATTATTGTTTTAGAAAACTGCCATCTTCCCGTCTACCACACTGTAGCTCTAACCCACTGACCACACTCAAAAAAATGATGGGCTAAAAACGACCTAATTTGGTCAGTTAGGATCAACACTTTATTTTAAGAATGTCAAATGTCAGAATAATAATAGAGAGAATGATTTATTTCAGCTTTTATTTCTTTCATCACATTCCCAGTGGATCAGAAGTTTACATACACTCAATTAGTATTTGGTAGCATTGCCTTTAAATTGTTGAACTTGGGTCAAACATTTTGGGTAGCCTTCCACAAGCTTCCCACAATAAGTTGGGTGAATTTTGGCCCATTCCTCCCAACAGAGCTGGTGTAACTGAGTCAGGTTTGTAGGCCTCCTTGCTCGGACACGCTTTTTCAGTTCTGCCCACAAATGTTCTATAGGATTGAGGTCAGGGCTTTGTGATGGCCACTCCAATACCTTGACTTTGTACACATTGAGCCATTTTTCCACCACTTTGTAAGTATGCTTGGGGTCATTGTCCATTTGGAAGACCCATTTGCGACCAAGCTTTAACTTCCTGACTGATGTCTTGAGATGTTGCTTCAACATATCCACATAATTTTCCTCCCTCATGATGCCATCTATTTTTTGAAGTGCAGCAGTCCCTCCTGCAGCAAAGCACCCCCACAACATGATGCTGCCACCCCCGTGCTTCACAGTTGGGATGGTGTTCTTCGGCTTGCAAGCATCCCCCTTTTTCCTCCAAACGTAACGATGATCATTATGGCAAAAGAGTTCTATTTTTGTTTCATCAGACCAGAGGACCTTTCTCCAAAAAGTATGATCTTTGTCCCCATGTGCAGTTGCAAACCCCAGTCTGGCTTTTTTTATGGCGGTTTTGTAGCAGTGGCTTCTTCCTTGCTGAGCGGCCTTTCAGGTTATGTCGATATAGGACTCGTTTTACTGTGGATATAGATGCTTTTGTACCTGTTTCCTCCAACATCTTCACAAGGTCCTTTGCTTTTGTTCTGGGATTGATTTGCACTTATCGCACCAAAGAACGCGTCTCCTTTCTGAGCGGTATGATGGCTGCGTGGTCCCATGGTGTTTATTCTTGCCTACTTGTCACGGCTGTTGAAAGGAGAGGACCAAGGTGCAGCGTGGTGAGCGTACATGTTCTTTATTTAGACAAGATGCCGAACAAAACAATAAACACTACAAAACAAACCGTGAAGCTAAAGGCTATGTGCCCTAAACAAAGTAAACTTCCCACAAAGACAATTGGAAATAAGGGCATACAAAGTATGGTTCTCAATCATAGACAACGATAGACAGCTGCCTCTGATTGAGAACCACACCCAGCCAAACCCAAAGAAATAGACAACATAGAAATAAATAAACTAGAATGCCCACCCTAGTCACACCCTGGCCTAACCAAAATAGAGAATAAAAGCCTCTCTATGGCCAGGCATGACACTACTATTGTTTGTACAGACAAACGTGGTACCTTCAGGCATTTTGGAAATTGCTCCCAAGGATGAACCAGACTTGTGGATGTCTACAATTTTTTTCTGAGGTCTTGGCTGATTTCTTTTGATTTTCCCATGATGTCAAGCAAAGAGGCACTGAGTTTGAAGATAGGCCTTGAAATACATCCACAGGTACACCTCCAATTGACCCAAATGATGTCACTTAGCCTATTAGAATCTTCTAAAGCCATGACATCATTTTCTGTAATTTTCCAAGCTGTTTAAAGGTACAGTCAACTTAGTGTATGTAATCTTCTGACTCACTGGAATTGTGTTACAGTAAATAAAAAATGAAATAATCCATCTGTAAACAATTGTTGGAAAAATTACTTGTGTCATGCACAAAGTACATGTCCTATCTGACTTGCCAAAACTATAGTTTGTTAACAAGACATTTATGGAGTGGTTGAAAAACTAGTTTTAATGACTCCAACCTAAGTGTATGTAAACTTCCGACTTCAAATGTATATAATTTATACGTCTAAATGGACGTAGCAACTTCATATTGCCCCTTTTAAGTCTATCAAAAGTGTGCAAGTTTGAGCATGTGTCCTTTAGGCCAATGGATTAAAAAAAAGCATCAGCATGAATTAGATTGAGCGGGTAGATGGGTAAAACAAAAAACAGACATTAAATAACCCTTTGAGCATGGTGAAGTAATTAATTACACTTTGGATGGTGTATCAATACACCCAGTCACTACAAAGATACAGGCACCATTCCTAGCAGTTACTGGACAGGGAGGGAACTGATCAGGGATTTCACCCTGAGGCCAATGGTGACTTTAAAACAGTTACAGAGTTGAATGGCTGTGATGGGAGAACATTGAGGATGGATCAACAACACTGTAGTTACTCCACAATACTAACCTAATTGACATAGCGAAAAGAAGGAAGCTTTTACAAAATAAAAATATTCCAAAACATGCATCCTGTTTGCAACAAGGCACTAAAGTAATACTGCAAAAACTGTGGCAAAGCAATACATTTTTTGTCCTGAATAGTTCCACGCTCTATGTTTTCAAGCATCATTAACTTCTCACGAGTCACCATCCCGGTTCCGGGAGCACCCCCCACAGTAAAAAAAGCTGACTAGCATAGCCTAGCATAGCGTCACAAGTAAATACTAGCATCTAAATATCATTAAATCACAAGTCCAAGACACCAGATGAAAGATACAGATCTTGTGAATCCAGCCATCATTTCTGATTTTTAAAATGTTTTACAGGGAAGACACAATATGTAAATGTAGCTAACCACGATAGCAAAAAGACACACTTTTTTTTCCACCATTTTTTCCTGCATGGGTAGCTATCACAATTTCGACTAAATAAAGATATATATAGCCACTAACCAAAAAACAACTTCATAAGATGACAGTCTGATAACATATTATGGAATAGCATATGTTTTTTTAGAAAAAATTGCATTTTCAGGTATAAATCACAGTTCTACATTGCAGCTGCAATCTGAAATAGTGCGAAGCTGCCAGAATAATTACAGAGACCAACGTCAAATAACAATTACTCATCTTAAAACATTTCTGAAAAATACACAGCGTACAGCAAATGAAAGCCCAACATTTTGTGAATCCAGCCAATATGTCTGATTTTTTAGTGTTTTACGGCGAAAAACAATATAGCATTATATGAGCTTACCACAATAGCCAGAAACACACAGCAATTTACCAGCAGCACAGGGTTAGCGATCGTAACAACCCAGCAAAAGATATATAATTTACTAAACCTTGATATACTTCATCAGATGACAGTCCTGTAACATCATATTACACAATAAATATAGCTTTTGTTCGAAATGTGCATATTTAGCAGCACAAATCGTGGTTATGCAATGTAATCAGTAAAAACATGGCATGCATTCTGGCCCGCGCCATCTGGAAAGGCACCTAATCTAATCAATAAATTATCGAAAACTTGACTAAAAAATACAAGGTTGGACCAGCAATTGAAGATGCATTAGTTATTAATGCAACCGCTGTGTTAGATTTTTAAAATTAACGTTACTAGACATACAGTGTGCGTTACACCAGACCAGTGCCGCAATAATGGCCGAAAAATACTTTTACATTTTCCACAGAACAACGAATTAACATCATAAATAGTTCTTACTATTAGTTGAGCTTCCATCAGAATCTTGGGCAAGGTGTCCTTTGTCCAAAATAATCGTTGCTTTGTTTGTAAAACGTCCCTTTCAACTTCGGAATTAGTAGCTAACAATAGCTACGTGGCACACACATGTCCAAATTCCTCCAAACGCAATACTACGAAAATTTCCGAAAATAGCAATATACTCGCATAAACTGATATAAATCGGTTAAAATAACTTCGTTATGATGTTTCTAAACCTATATCGAATTAAATCACAGACGGATATATCTTAGGCCGATAACGAGAGCTTTTGAGCATGCCATTCTGATGCCTCTTCTTGCGTCTTGACGAGCGTCCAAAAGAACGGACCTCCCACTCCATGGCCTTTTATAAAGTCTGAGAAATACGTAGAGACTCCATTCCACTTCTCATTGGTTACTGACATCCAGGGGAAGGCGGGTGCAGTTCATTTCGACCCATAGGACACATACAGAGCTTTAAACTGATCCGAGATCAGAGCCTAGTTTTCAGACCTTCGCAGTTCCTGTCATGATTTTCGCTGCAGAAAGACTTCTGGTTCACCCACAGACATAATTCAAACGGTTTTAGAAACTAGAGATTGTTTTCTATCCAATAGTAATAATAATATGCATATTGTACGAGCAAGAATTGAGTACGAGGCAGTTTAATTTGGGAACGCAAAATGTCGAAGTTGAAACAGCACCCCCCGACTAGGGAGTTTTTCAGGACACAAAATGTATGGAATGGAGCTACAGTACACACAAAGCCTTATGAAAAATATAGTTTACTTCTTAAAGTTACTTTTAAAAAAGTAGATCACTACATCCAAAATACTTTGTGATAAATTATCATATCTATATCTGAAATGCCAGACTACACATTTCAAGACAGATCACACTGTGGAGTCAGATGTTAAGAGAGGTCAAGGAACACATCACACGTGTCTTTAGCTCTATAGCTCAAATGAACAGTGAGCTATTGAAAATTAGACCTATCACAGGAGATATTCATGTAAAATCAGTTAAATGAAAAATTGCATTTCTAATGGGGTACTATGGTGGAGGAGGTTAGTGACCAAACATCAAGTGGTTTTAGATGTACAGATTTGAAGAATCTGCTTTGCTTTATCTTGGCCAGGTCGCAATTGTAAATGAGAACGTGTTCTCAACTTGCCTACCTGGTTAAATAAAGGTGAAATAAAAAAATAGCACTAAGACTGCACTTGTGAAGGTGGTAAATTACATTTTAATGGCGTCAGACCGAGGCTCTGCATCTGTCCTCGTGCTCTAGACCTTAGTGCTGCCTTTGATACACATCGATCACCACATCTTTTGGAGAGATTGGAAACCCAAATTGGTCTACACGGACAAGTTCTGGCCTGGTTTAGATATTATCTGTCGAAAGATATCAGTTTGTCTCGTGTGAATGGTATTTAAAAAATAAATAATTTTATTTCACCTTTATTTAACCAGTAGGCAAGTTGGAGAACACGTTCTCATTTACAATTGCGACCTGGCCAAGAAAAAGCAAAGCAGTTCGACACATACAACAACAATAGTTACACATGGAGTAAAACAAACCATACAGTCAATAATACAGTGAAAAATAAGTCTATATACAATGTGAGCAAGTGAGGTGAGATAAGGAGGTGAAGGTAAACAAAAATATATATTAAATAATAAAATATAAAAAAGGCTCGTGCGCAAAGTAATACAATATAGCAAGTAAAAACACTGGAATGGTTGGTTTGCAGTGGAAGAATGTGCAAAGTAGAGATAGAAATAATGGGGTGCAAAAGGAGCAAAATAAATAAATAAATACAGTAGGTAAAGAGGTATGTTTGGGCAAATTATAGATGGGCTATGTACAGGTGCAGTAATCTATGAGCTGCTCTGACAGCTGTGCTTAAAGCTAGTGAGGAAGATAAGTGTTTCCAGTTTCAGAGATTTTTGTAGTTCGTTCCAGTCATTGGCAGCAGAGAACTGGAAGGAAAGGCGGCCAAAGGAAGAATTGGTTTTGGGGGTGACCAGAGAGATATACCTGCTGGAGCGCGTGCTACAGGTAGGTGCTGCTATGGTGACCAGCGAGCTGAGATAAGGGGGACTTTTACCTAGCAGGGTCTTGTATATGACCTGGAGCCAGTGGGTTTGGCACGAGTATGAAGCGGGGCCAGCCAACGAGAGTGTACAGGTCGCAGTGGTGAGTAGTATATGGGGCTTTGGTGACAAAACGGATGGCACTGTGATAGACTGCATCCAATTTATTGAGTAGGGTTTTAGAGGCTATTTTAAATGACATCACCGAAGTCGAGGATTGGAGGATGGTCAGTTTTACAAGGGTATGTTTGGCAGCATGAGTGAAGGATGCTTTGTTGCGGAATAGGAAGCCAATTCTAGATTTAACTTTGGATTGGAGATGTTTGATGTGAGTCTGGAAGGAGAGTTTACAGTCTAACCAGACACCTAGGTATTTGTAGTTGTCCACATATTCTAAGTCAGAGCCATCCAGAGTAGTGATGTGGACAGGCGGGCAGGTGCAGGCAGCGATCGGTTGAAGAGCATGCATTTAGTTTTACTTGTATTTAAGAGCAATTGGAGGCCACGGAAGGAGAGTTGTATGGCATTGAAGCTCGCCTGGAGGGTTGTTAACACAGTGTCAAAAGAAGGGCCAGAAGTATACAGAATAGTGTCGTCTGCGTAGAGGTGGATCAGAGACTCACCAGTAGCAAGAGCGACATCATTGATGTATACAGAGAAGAGAGTCGGTCCAAGAATTGAACCCTGTGGCACCCCCATAGAGACTGCCAGAGGCCCGGACAACAGACCCTCCAATTTGACACACTGAACTCGATCAGAGAAGTAGTTGGTGAACCAGGCGAGGCAATCATTTGAGAAAACCAAGGCTGTTGAGTCTGTATGTCCTCTGACAAATCAACGGTACATTTCGGTGTTCCTCAAGTTCCGTTTTAGGACCACTACTTTTTCACTATATATTTTACCTCTTGGGGATGTCATTCGAAAACATAATGTTAACTTTCACTGCTATGCGGATGACACACAGCTGTATATTTCAATGAAACATGGTGAAGCCCCAAAATTGCCCTCGCTAGAAGCCTGTGTTCAGACATAAGGAAGTGGATGGCTGCAAACTTTCTACTTTTAAACTCGGACAAAACAGAGATGCTTGTCTAGGTCCCAGGAAACAAGAGATCTTCTGTTGAATCTGACAATTAATCTTGATGGTTGTAAAGTCGTCTCAAATAAAACTGTGAAGGACCTCTGCGTTACTCTGGACCCTGATCTCTCTTTTGACGAACATATCAAGACTGTTTCAAGGACAGCTTTTTTCCATCTACGTAACATTGAAAAAATCAGAAACGTTCTGTCCAAAAATGATGCAGAAAAATTAATCCATGCTTTTGTTACTTCTAGGTTAGACTACTGCAATGCTCTACTTTCCGGCTACCCGGATAAAGCACTAAATAAACTTCAGTTAGTGCTAAATACGTCTGCTAGAATCCTGACTAGAACCAAAAAATTTGATCATATTACTCATCTCTTTAGTGGGTCATATGATTGAGTGTAGTCTGGCCCAGGAGTGTGAAGGTGAACGGAAAGGCTCTGGAGCAACGAACCGGCCTTGCTGTCTCTGCCTGGCCGGTTCCCCTCTCTCCACTGGGATTCTCTGCCTCTAACCCTATTACAGGGCTGAGTCACTGGCTTACTGGTGCTCTTTCATGCCGTCCCTAGGAGGGGGTGCGTCACTTGAGTTGGTTGAGTCACTGACGTGATCTTCCTGTCTGGGTTGGCGCCCCCCTTGGTTTGTGGCGGAGATCTTTGTGGCGGAGATCTGTGTGGCAGAGATCTTTGTGGGCATACGCGGCCTTGTCTCAGGATGGTAAGTTGGTGGTTGAAGATATCCCTCTAGTGGTGTGGGGGCTGGCTTTGGCAAAGTGGGTGGGGTTATATCCTTCCTGTTTGGCCCTGTCCAGGGGTATCATCGGATGGGGCCACAGGGTCTCCTGACCCCTCCTGTCTCAGCCTCCAGATTTATGCTGTAGTAGTTTATGTGTCGGGGGGCTAGGGTCAGTTTTTTATATCTGGAGTACTTCTCCTGTCTTATCCAGGGTGTCCTGTGTGAATTTAAGTATGCTCTCTCTAATTCTCTCTTTCTCTCTCTCGAGGACCTGAGCCCTAGGACCATGCCTCAGGACTACCTGGCATGATGACTCCTTGCTGTTCCCAGTCCACCTGGCCGTGCTGCTGCTCCAGTTTCAACTGTTCCCTGACTGTTCACCGGACGTGCTACCTGTCCCAGACCTGCTGTTTTCAACTCTCTAGAGACAGCAGGAGCCGTAGAGATACTCTTAATGATCGGCTATGAAAAGCAACTGACTTTACTCCTGAGGTGCTGACTTGCTGCACCCTCGACAACTACTGTGATTACTATTATTTGACCATGCTGGTCATTTATGAACATTTGAACATCTTGGCATTGTTCTATTTCTCCATCCGGCACAGCCAGAAGAGGACTGGCCACCCCTCATAGCCTGGTTCCTCTCTAGGTTTCTTCCTAGGTTTTGGTCTTCTAGGGAGTTTTTCCTAGCCACTGTGCTTCTACACCTGCATTGCTTGCTGTTTGGGGTTTTAGGCTGGGTTTCTGTACAGCACTTTGAGATATCAGCTGATGTAAGAAGAGCTATATAAATACATTTGATTTGATTTGATTTGATATACAGTGTTCAGAGACTCAAGTGTCATCTCAAACAAATTTTTTTTTTAAAAGCTCAGAAAATGTGTATATAATCTCAAATTGTATTTACAACTTAATTTCAATACAAATGTTAAACTGTAGTAGAAATTTACCCTAAAATAAATATTTTATATACAATTTGTACATATTTGTATTTAAATAGAAACATGCAAGTTTTAAGTCTTTCTATTGAACGTCAGAACATTTCATTTTACCCTGGATTTATTCAAGTTATAACTTATTATACTTACATTGAAATATGGTATCAAACAACCCACACAATATCTTCCAAACACTTAAAATAATATTCAGTAAAAGCCAAACAAAGAGAGAAAAAAAATGGTTGACAAGCTAAAGTGGCAGAAAAACAAATACAAATGAGTGAAAGCTTTGTGAGAACTGTTAAAATTATTCTTATCATCTTTTGTACATCTGAATAGGATGGAACACAAGCCTTGCAGCTGTCCTTAAAAGTTTACCAGTGTATGAAGACATGGCTACATGAGCACACACACACCAGAGAACTATCTGAGAAAAGTGGCCTCCAGCTTAAGACATCCATGTTTGGTTACAAAAACAGATGTATACCAGTAAATCAGTGGACAATCATGAAGCATAAGCTAAAAGCATTGGACATTTGTGTCAAACAAAATAGGTTTTGGCCAACAATTAAAAAAGTGGAAATTCCTGATTTCAAACTAAAAGCCAAAAAATGATTTACAAAAATGTTACTTAAAAAATCCTGCATAGGTTAAACATCTTCCTTTACTCTGAGTGCAAGAAGAAATAACAGTTTTCATTAAAACTTGTTTTTCAACCACTCCACACATTTCTTGTTAACAAACTATAGTTTTGGCAAGTCGGTTAGGACATTACTTTGTGCATGACACAAGTCATTTTTCTAACAATTGTTTACAGACAGATTATTTCACTTATAATTCACTGTATCACAATTTCAGTGGGTCAGAAGTTTGCATACACTAAGTTGACTGTGCCTTTAAATAGCTTGGAAAATTCCAGAAAATTGTGTCCTGGCTTTAGAAGCTTCTAATAGGCTAATTGACATAATTTGAGTCAATTGGAGGCCTACCTTCAAACTCAGTGCCTCTTTGCTTGACATCATGGGAAAATCAAAAGAAATCAGCCAAGACCTCAGAAAAAAGATTGTTGACCTCCACAAGTCTGGTTAATCCTTGGGAGCAATTTACAAACGCCTGAAGGTACCACATTCATCTGTACAAACAATAATACGCAAGTATAAACACCAAGGGACCACGCTACCATCATACCGCTCGGGAAGGAGACACGTTCTGTCTCCTAGAGATGAATGTACTTTTGGTGTGAAAAGTGCAAATCAATCCCAGAACAGCAAATTACCTTGTGAAGATGCTGGAGGAAACAGGTACAAAAGTATCTATAGCCACAGTAAAAATAATCCTATATCGACATAACCTGAAAGGCCGCTCAGCAAGGAAGAAGCCACTGCTCCAAAACCGCCATAAAGATGCCAGACTATGGTTTGCAACTGCACATAGGGACAAAGATTGTACTTTTTGGAGAAATGTCATCTCTGGTCTGATGAAATAAAAATAGAACTGTTTGGCCATAATGACCATCATTATGTTTGGAGGAAAAAGGGGGAAGCTTGCAAGCCGAAGAACACCATCCCAACCGTGAAGAACGGGGGTGGCAGCATCATGTTGTGGGGGTGCTTTGCTGCAAGAGGGACTGGTGCACTTCACAAAATAGATGGCATCACGAGGGAGGAAAATTATGTGGATATATTGAAGCAACATCTCAAGACATCAGTCAGGAAGTTAAAGCTTGGTCGCAAATGGGTCTTCCAAATGGACAATGACCCCAAGCATACTTCCAAAGTTAAGTCAAAATGGCTTAAGCACAACAAAGTCAAGGTATTGGAGAGGCCATCCCAAAGCCCTGACCTCAATCCTATAGAACATTTGTGGGCAGAACTGAAAAAGTGTGTGCGAGCAAGGAGGCCAACAAACCTAACTCATTTACACCAGCTCTGTCAGGAGGAATGGGTGAAAATTCACCCAACTTATTGTGGGAAGCTTGTGGAAGGCTACCTGAAACATTTGACCCAAGATCAACAATTTAAAGGCAATGCTACCAAATACTAATTGAGTGTATGTAAACTTCTGACCCACTGGGAATGTGATGAAAGAAATAAAAGCTGAAATAAATCATTCTCTCTGCTATTATTCTGACATTTCACATTCTTAAAATAAAGTGGTGATCCTAACTGACCTAAGACAGGGAAGTTTTACTCTGATTAAATGTCAGGAATTGTGAAAAACTGAGTTTAAATGTATTTGGCTGAGGTGTATGTAAACTTCCGAAGCAGACTTCGCCGTTTTCTTGTTTTTTAAATTTATGGATAGACAGGGGCATGCTCCAACACTCACACTGTTTAGTGAATCCGCCAGGTCAGAGGCAGTACGGATGACCAGGGATGTTATCTTGTGAATTAGACCATTTTCCTCTCCTGCTAAGCATTCAAAATGTAAAAAAGTACTTTTGGGCGTCAGGGAAAATGTGTGGAGTAAAAAGTACACTATTTTCTTTAGGAATGTAGTGAAGTAAAAGTAAAAGTTGTCAAAAATATAAATAGTAAAGTACAGATACCCCAAAAAATGACTTAAGTGGTACTTTCAAGTATTTTTACTAAGTACTTTACACCACTGGTTTTAATCAATTGTTTGGTGTCGTGATTATATTTAGAATAGTTTTATTTAAAAACAACTAACTTTTTAAATGTTTTACAATTTAAATTTTTATGAAATTCACTGAGGAGGATGGTCCTCCCTTTCCTCCTCTGAGGAGCCTCCACTGGACAGGTCATATGATGAGGAAAACTACTGACCCTAGGTATTATTCTGCACTTGCATTGAACTGAATTGTGTGATTTCTTATCATCAATATGGCGTTATCATGACAAAACAGATTTTTTTACCCCTTTTTTTCTCCCCAATTGGTAGTAGTTACAGTCTTGTCTCATCACTGCAACTTCCGTACGGACTCGAGAGAGGCGTAGGTCGAGAGCCATGCGTCCTCCGAAACGCAACCCAACCAAGCCGCACTGCTTCTTGACACAATGCTAATCCAACCCGGAAGCCAGCCGCACCAATGTGTCGGAGGAAACACCGTACACCTGGCGACCTGGTCAGTGTCCACTGCGCCAAGACAAGGATATCCCTGTCGGCCAAACCCTCCCAAACCCGGACAACGCTGGGCCAATTGTGCGCCGCCCCATGGGCCTCCCGGTCACGGCCGGCTATGACAGAGCCTGGGCTCGAACCCAGAATCTCTGGTGGCACAGCTAGCACTGCGATGCAGTGGCTTAGACCACTGCGCCACCCGGGAGGCCCTGATTGACTTTTTATGGGGAAAATTTAGAAGTAGAATATTATGATCATTTTGTTGCACATGATGTATATTTAGATATTGTTTTATATTTTCCTCAGAATGTATGTGTCTCGTGTGCTTTATCTTATTAATAAACTATTCAATTTGTGAAGTTATTCAGATGTTACATACTTTGTTTTGCATCAGTAAACCTCACCCAATCTCCACTCAGCTGGTAATATTGCATACTGTGTGCTATGTGTAATTTAAGCAGTGTATTTGTTGGTGTGTACATACCATTGTGCTTTTCTACACATAGTTACAATAGTTGATGGAACACCATCAGTGAACACTTGTAAAATATCTTTATGAAAGAAATCGACAAATCAACTTCTTAGATGGTAGTACTGCTATGAACACAAACAAGTCAGAAACCATGCCATTTCGTCACGAGATTTGTTATGGGTTCAGGTTTGTTTCTACTGCTTATCCTCACTGTTTCACTTGGATTATATTTCTACACCACTTAGGACACATCAAAATAAACCACATCATAAGGTTTGGCTCAGAGTGAAAATTGAAAAGTGACTTACTGAACAGCCATTTGTACATAAGCTCCTATAAACTGGTCCATTTACTGTAAGCATTGTGTGAACAGAATCTTGCCTTGAACTGTTTGGGACTAGAAACATGTTTCTGATAAAAGAAGGATTAGCATAGGCTTATTTTAGTTTAATTTATTTGCTCCAAGTGATAAAACAACAATACAGATAGAAACAAATAAAAAAGGTTTGTTAAAGAAGATACATGGCATATACTATGTATCATATGTATCATACAGCCACAGGTGGATTTGGGAGCTATGCAATGAGTCATTGTATAAAGAGAAGTTAATCCGTCATGTATTAAGTGAGAGAGAGTGAGAGAAATACAGAGCGCGAGAGATGGGAGGAGATGGGGGGTGGAGAGGGAGATCTTATTTTTTGTCATTTCTCAGTTCTCTATTGTAATTAAGTAATTATCTGTGTGTCATTTTTTTGGTGCATGGATAGTTTCCATAAGGGAGGTAACAAGCTTCAGGTGAGTAAGAAATGTGTTTGAATTAAGGAGGGGAGAGAGGAGCACGATTTGCTTTAGAGAAGCAACGATATGACTAACAAGCATTCTGATAGAAGATCACAGAAGGCAGGGCGCGAAAACATCAGGAGGGAGGGAGAGATAGCTCAGTGAAAGACATTTTGGTAAGGTGAACCTTGATGATCCCAGTGATCTGCATACTGTTGATTATGATAGTGATCTTCCTGATAGGAATGTGTGCCCTGCATGCAAGCAGAAGTCAAATATTTGCTAAGCAAAAATCTGCTGTGTACCGCTTCCTCATAACAACAACCATGCGGAAATAGCCTGTGATAGAGTTGACTCAGCACACACAACTGGCACAGGTGCATGAAAGAGTGACAGGACAACGATAATGAGACATTGTGCTGAAATGCTACTACTAGTGTGTGTTTAAGTTGTTGTTTGTACAGGATGATTTTGTTAACATGGATTTGATGGAACGATTGACACCGGAAATGGATAAATATACCACAGTTAAGGAGGAGCCACACTGGAGGGACACCATGTTTCTCATTCAACTTTCCTCCCGCTTAGGAGCAGGTGGGGACACGGTAGACAGTAAGCTCCAAACTAAAAGGACTGTTTATTTGATTGTTTTTTCATCCATATATCCTGAGTGCAATGGCCAGACTAATATCGATTTGTATTTTGCTGTTATCTGGTAAGTTTTATTTTCTGTTGTGGCGTTGTAGATTTGCACATGATTGTGTCCCTCGTGGCTGTCCCTGGGCATTTTATCCACACGCCTTTACATTCAAATCCAACATACAACCAAATGCACAATTTATTATTTATTTACAACACAATGTCCCAAAATGTATTGAAATAAAAATAAATAAAGAATTGCTGTTTGGATAGGGCGTGGTTGTCTAAATGCAAGGTGCTGCTACGTTAGTGTACCAAGTATTTGTAAGTAGGCTATGCTGCAGGCTACTGACAATACTGTAATTATAATTGATTGGATTATTAGAGCGCTTTTCCAGACACACTTTTCTAATTTGAGGGAGGAAACCTACCTTGGTCACCCACCTTGGTGATGCCATGGCACACATTTTGAACCAGATAGCTCACCACATGCTATACCCTAGGATAGGGGGTGTGGGTTAATAGGAATAGCTTGAATCTTTAGAGCCAGACTGGTTATGATGTGATAAACCGATCTACTCTTGATGCAATAACATTTGAGATGCACTGTTAGGAAAATAGAAAGCAGATATTTCTAACCACAAGCTTGCGATGCTTGTTACTCAGTGTTTGTGATTATCTCTGTGTAAGCCCTCAAAACATTTCTGAACATATGACAGCAAGAGTTTTGGAGGGGAGCAGTATTGCTCAGATTGGTCGCGGCCTGCCATTCCAAATTGGTTTTCTTTTGTAGTCCTGCTACAAATGGGGTACGGAAACAACTAGCTCCTATGAGCCTAGTTCTCAAAACAACTTCCAAGCTCAAATGTTATTGCATGATGTTCATCCTATTTCTATAACATTTCCCAAATTAACATACATTTATAAAGGTCAGGAGCCTTTGCTAGGGTTTCTCTTTATAGTTTTGAATGAGCATGCAGAGCAAAGACTTGGTTACGGTCTGCTAATGAAACAAAACGTCAGACAGTACATGAACATGCTGTGCTGATAAACATTTTCAAACTTCAAAAAGAGATAGTATGAGCTGCACAGAAGTGACTTGAATGTACTCTTCTTTCCCAATTCATTGTGTAAATTGAAGGCTACTGTAGCAGTATAAAAGCCACAGCCTGTAAAATGTTAAACTAATAATACACTACATGACCAAAAGTATGTGGACACCTGCTCGTCGAACATCTCATTCCAAAATCATGGGTATATGGAGTTGGTCCCCCCTTTGCTGCTATAACAGACTCCACTCTTCTGGGGAGGCTTTCCACTAGATGTTAGAACATTGCTGCACGGAATTCAAATCAAATCAAATCAAATGTTATTGGTCACATACACATGGTTAGCAGATGTTAATGCGAGTGTAGCGAAATGCTTGTGCTTCCAGTTCCGATGGTGCAGTAATATCTAACAAATATACTAACAAATTCACAACAACTACGTGATGCACACAAATGTAAAGGGAAGAATAAGAATATGTACATATAAATATATGGACGAGCAATGGCCGTGTGGCATAGGCAAGATGCAGTAGATGGTATAGAATACAGTATATACATATGAGATGAGTAATGTAGGATATGTAAACATTATTAAAGTGCCGTTATTTAAAGTGACTAGTGRTACCTTTATTAAGTCMATTTATTTAAGTGGCCAGAGATTTGAGTCTGTATGTTGGCAGCAGCCTCTCTATGTTAGTGATGGCTGTTTAACAGTCTGATGGCCTTGAGATAGAGGTTGTCTCTTGGGCCTAGCTTTGATGCACTTGCTTCCATTCAGCCACCAGAGCATTAGTGAGGTCGGACACTGAAGTTGGGCGATTAGGCCTGGCCCCGCAGTAGGCGTTCCAATTCATTCCAAAGGTGTTCGATGGGGTTGAGCTCAGGGCTCTGTGCAGCCCAGTCAAGTTCTTCCACACTGATCTCAACAAACAATTTCTGTATGGACCTCGTTTTGTGCACGGTGGCATTGTCATGCTGAAACTGGAAAGGGCATTCCCCAAACTGTTGCCACAAAGTTGGAAACACAGAATTGTCTAAAATGTCATTGTATGCTGTAGTGTTAATATTTCCCTTCACTGGAACTAAGGGGCCTAGCCCAGACCATGAAAAACAGCCCCAGACCACTATTCCTCCTTCACCAAACTTTACAGTTGGCACTATGCATTGGGGTGTGTAGCGTTCTCCTGGCATCCACCAAACCCAGATTTGTCTGTCAGACTGCCAGATGGTGAAGCGTGATTCATCACTCCAGAGAATGTGTTTCCAATGCTCCAGAGTCCAATGGTGGTGAGCTTTACACCACTCCAGCCAACGCTTGGCATTGCACATGGTGATCTTAGGCCTGTGTGAAGCTGCTGGGCCAAGGAAACCCATTTCATGAAGCTCCCGACGAACAGTTATTGTGCAGAGTTTGCTTCCCGAGGCAGTTTGGAACTCGGTAGTGAGTGTTGCAACCGAGGACAGATGATTCACACTCGGCGGTCCTGTTCAGTGAGCTTGTGTGGCCTACCACTTCGCGGCTGAGCCGTTGTTGCTCCTAGACATTTTCCACTTTACAATAACAGCACTTACAGTTGACCGGGGCAGCTCTAGCAGGGCGAAATTTGACAAACTGACTTGTTGGAAAGGTGGCATCCTATGACGGTGCCACGTTGAATGTCACTGAGCTCTTCAGTACGGGCCATTCTACTGCCAATGTTTGACTATGGAGATTGCATTGCTGTGTGCTCAATTTTATACACCTGTCAACAACGGGTGTTGCTAAAATAGCTGAATCCACTAATTTGAAGGTGTGTCCATATACTTTTGGCCATTTAGTGTATATAGGCCTTACTAAGGTAACATACCCCTTTATTTGAAGAATATGATTAACATACAGTATCTTAAAGAGATTGGTACAACTGTCTTATGTTGTCATATAAAGTGCATGCTTTCCTGTAACAAACAGTTTTTTTTCTTAAACAGTTTTAGACTCATCTCAGATGTCGAGCCATCCCATCATTGGGATTCTTGGAAAGTCCATCATCATGCCTTGCAGTCTGAATTTATCTGCACCTGTTGTCCCAGCAAGACTCACACTATACTGGACAGCAAGACTCAAGTACCAGAAGGAGGACCAAGTGGTCCATGCCTTATACGACGGAAAAGAGAACAACGACCCCCAATTTCCATTCTACAAAAACAGGACGCAAATCTTCAAGGACCAGCTTTCTTCTGGGAATTTCTCCCTCTTGCTCAAAGATTTAAGGGTTAAAGATGACCTCACAACTTTCTTCCTCTTTTATCATCAAGAGGATGGAAATTACAACACAGTTGACCAAAACAAAGAGATGTGCTTGACCACTGTAAAAGTAGCAAGTAAGACAGTTTTACATACAAAGAATGCCAGTAGTCAAAGGCACGTTTATCAATATTAAATTGTGTGTACAAGACAACGCCCATTGCCATTACGCACCAAATACCTATAAAACATGAATAACTGTACTTATCATGTATGATTTCCACTATTGTGACTTTGTCTAAGTGCTTTATCTTTGTCATGGCATGCTCTGCAGAAAGCTACCATAAACCCATTGTGACAGTGAACTATGAAGAATGGAAGGCAGAATGCACTTCTCAGGGAGGCTACCCTAAACCTAGACTGACCTGGACCAATCAGAACGGCTTACTAGACCCCGAGGTTCCTCAGATTGTTCAGGATGCAGGAAGTGGAACATTGAACATTTCCAGCACGGTGAACATCACAGACAATCAGACTGTGACGTGCTCCATCTTCAACCCGACTCTGAAAGAGACCTTGAACACCACAAGATCAACAGGTGAGTAGCCTAAAGTATTATGACAAGAAAGCATGTCAACGAGTGGTCAATTACAAATAGATTACTGGAGATTAGCTCTGGTTATAGTAAAGCAGTAAACAGCTGACACTTGAAGCTATCTGGCTGTGATCTTACCCTTAGTGGCTGTCTATGTGCTAGTGACCCTAGTTGGTTGGAAGTATAGGAAATATTAGGGAAACACCTCTCTTTATCCTCTCCCTACAGACAAGGAGCAGGCGGGCCTCTTGAGCGGCATAAAAACAGGGATTGGTGCTGTTGCTGTTGCTGTTGCTGTTGCTGTGATTGGGTCAACACTGGTGTTCGTCTGCTGGAAAAGTGAGTCATGCACTTGTTATCTTTCATCACTGTTGAGTTTCATGTCACAGCGGAATCTCCTGAATGACTATGATGTTAAGTAACTCTCTCTTTGTCACTCCAGAGAGCATGCAACAGAATGGTGCCGATACACAGGAGATGGGCCCACTACGACATAGCCTACTCCAATGTGTGCTTACTACAAAGTGTTAAACTGGTAATATTGATCAAATATTGATCTATAGAATGTTTTTTTAATCAATGTTACCATTTGACACTTAACCCTTTAATACATTTTGATCCCAGGATGTGACTGAACACAGTGTCACAGTGCTGTTAGGATCAAGGTCACTCAAGAATAGGGTTCTCTAGCTACTAAAATACCTACATTTTAATTGATTATTTGTTAGTACAGTTGAAGTCGGAAGTTTACATACACTTAGGTTGGAGTCATTAAAACTCGTTTTTCAACCACTCCACAAATGTCTTGTTAACAAACTATAGTTTTGGCAAGTCGGTTAGGACATCTACTTTGTGCATGTCACAAGTAATTTTTCCAACAATTGTTTACAGACAGATTAATTCACTTATAATTCACTCTGCACAATTCCAGTGGGTCAGAAGTTTACATATACTAAGTTGCTGTGCCTTTAACAGCTTGGAAAATTCCAGATAATTATGCCATGGCTTTAGAGCTTCTGATAGGCTAATTGACATAATTTGAGTCAATTGGAGGTGTACCTGTGGATGTATTTCAAGGCCTGCCTTCAAACTCAGTGCCTCTTTGTTTGACATCATGGAGAAATCAAAAAGAAATCAGCCAAGAGCTCTGGCTGACCTCTGGTTCATCCTTGGGAGCAATTTCCAAACGCCTGAAGGTACCACGTTCATCTGTAACAACAATAGTACGCAAGTATAAATACCATGGGACCACATAGCCGTCATACCGCTTAGGAAGGAGACGCGTTCTGTCTCCTAGAGTGGAACGTACTTTGGTGCGAAAAGTGCAAATCAATCCCGAACAACAGCAAATGACCTTGTGAAGATGCTGGAGGAAACAGGTACAAAAGTATCTATATCCACAGTAAAAAGAGTCCTATATCGACATAACCTGAAAGGCAGCTCAGCAGAGAAGAAGCCACTGCTCCAAAACTGCCATAAAGAACCCAGACTACGGTTTGCAACTGCACACAAAGATCGTACTTTTTGGAGAAATGTCCTCTGGTCTGATGAAACAAAAATAGAACTGTTTGGCCATAATGACCATCATTATGTTTGGAGGAAAAAGGGGGAGGCTTGCAAGCAAAGAACACCATCCCAACCATGAAGCACGGGGGTGGCAGCATCATGTTGTGGGGGTGCTTTGCTGCAAGAGGGACTGGTGCACTTCACAAAATAGATGGCATCATGAGGTAGGAAAATGATGTGGCTATATTGAAGCAATCTCAAGACTAAAGCTTGGTCGCAAATGGGTCTTCCAAATGGACAATGACCCAAGCATACTTCCAAAGATGTGGCAAAATGGTTAAGCACACAAAGTGGCCATCATAAAGCCCTGACCTCAATCCTATAGAATGTTGTGGGCAAACTGAAAAGCGTGTGCAAGCAAGAATGCCTACAACCCTGACTCAGTTACACCAGCTCTGTCAGGAGGAATTTTGTGGAAGCTTGTGGAAGGCTACCCAAAACATTTGACCCAAGAAAACAATTTAAGAGCAATGCTACGAAATACTATTGAGTGTATGTAAACTTCTGACCCACTGTGAATGTGACGTAAGATAAATAAAGGCTGAAATAAATTATTCTCTCTACTATTATTCTGACATTTCACATTCTTAAAATAAAGTGGTGATCCTAACTGACCTAAGACAGGGACTTTTAACTAGGTTTAAAATGAAGAAATTGTGAAAAACAGAGTTTAAATGTATTTGGCTAAGGTGTATGTAAACTTCCGACTTCAAGTGTATGTACCTCATGTTCTGTTTTAAAAATCAAACACTTGATCTCAGTTGAAGCTGACGTTTATCTCAACGAGTAGCAACTCAAAATACAATGGAAATAGAATCACCAAATCACCTAGTATTTTTCGATCAAAAACATATAAACAAAATAGACTGTCCTATCGATGATAGGAATCATGGCTTCTATACTAAACAATTAGTGATGAACACAACACTTCAATATTCACCAACACCCAAATAGGCCTGTCAACATTATTGCAGTGTTCTATTAATTATGCTGTCATTTTCATTTGTTAGTTTCCTCTCAGTTTTTTCAGGGACACCTTGAAAGCTCAGTACAGCCCCAATGCCTCTGGTTAAGAATCACTGTGCCACTGTACCATGCTGATGCTGTAGGGAGGAACACAGGCAGGGTTGGTCTTAAACACATCTGCTTTGGGTCCGCAAAGTATTAAGCCTGGTTGACAAAAAAAGTGCAATGTCAGTTGGTTTACCTTGGTTTAATAGATTTTTCTTTATTATTTTTTATGATCCATGACAATGAAGGACTGAAAATGTTCTTTATGTTCTCTGTTACATTCCCATTCATATGCTTCAAATATTATTGTATTAAGGGGCTATTCTTGTGTTTTTTACTTAGCTTTCTGTACCGTGGTAATGGGTCAATTTTAGTTATGCCAGCAATTATCATGATGGGCAGCTACACAGAATCTGATATGACTTGAAACTTAAATGACAATGACCTGAAACAAGACATTTTGAAATGTTGTACAATACTACTGTCAAGAGGTTCTTTGTGTTTCAACAGGAAGATTGCATGTTATGTTATTTTCTTTTTTACCTCATTGAGCTTTTAACTAATAAAAGATTCCTCTTGATATATTTGTTGTTGGTTGTATATTTTATTTGTTATTGGTTTTTCTGTAAAACACTAAAGAGCAATATCCCCATCATCAAAGACAGTTACGGCAGCAATATTGTGTCATTGGTCGTCTTGTATGTGCAGTGATATGAGTAAAAAATAGGTAGGATTCAACAGGGTATATTTACTCAGCAGTTCAGTAGCCTATTACTGAACATTGCCCGGTAAACAACATTATAGTATCCCCTCATGGTAAAGAGCAAATGAGCTAATTATAATACACAAAGTAAGCACAATGAGTGGATAAGAGGCAAGCCGTAATTTCAATTAAGATAATGAGCAAGCTAAAACGGACAATATCCCTATTTGTTCAGCATGGACAGCAGCCGAATTCAGAACATGTGCCGTTCTTACAGTATCCTCCCTACACACCAAGTCAGAACCGTAGGATAATTAACGGGTGCAAATAAACAGAAAATGAAAGCTTTTAAAATATTTTATGATGACATTTCTCTAAAACTGTCTGTAGGCCACATGTGCACCACCAAGTCAGAATGGTAGGCTAAGTTCTGAGAGGGAGAGGGACCAAATTAATAGGGTGAGACACGTGCTATTAACAGCTTACTACACAACATACACTTAGTATTACTTTCTTAGCTACAGTATACATATCTCCCTGGCCTATTTTTGAACTCACCATTTTGCTAAGCTCACTTGAACAGGAAGGTGGCGTGGCGTTCATTCTTATTGGCAAAGTTTTTGTCATCAAACTTTGTCAAAGTCCGGCATTCTCTGGATTTATGGTGCTTTCTAAAAAAACAAGGTCGAATCATGACGTCAATGATCTTCAGGTCGGTAAGTTGGAGCTCTAGAAAGAGACCCGAGTTCCCAAATTAGAATTCTGAGTTGGATGTCCTTTCAAAACAAGTTTATTTTCCCTGAGTTCCCAGTTGTCTTGAAAGCATTGAAGTCAGAGAATGCCCAGTTCCGAGTTCCCAGTAGAAGTCATCCCGGATTGACATTGTGGCCAATGTATTCAAACTTTTTTGGCTCATGGTTTTAAGTGTGAATGTTTATCCTTTTAAGCATGGAAAAGAGACCCTTTCAGACATATGTTTTAAATCCTTAAACCAAGACTTGAGCCACACACCTTCTCCACTGAATAGCAGGAAAAAGTAAAAGTTTGTGAGGGTTTTAGGGGACAAGACAAATTTCTAATTTCTTTAGCCTCCTGAGGTTGAAGAGGCTGTGTTGTGCCTTCTTCACCACACTGTGTGGGTGATCCATTTCAGTTTGTCAGTGATGTGTATGCCAAGGAACTTGAAGCTTTCCACCTTCTCCACTGCGGTCCCGTCGATGTAGATAGGGGGGTGCACCCTGCTGTTTCCTGAAGTCCACGATCATCTCCGTTGAGTGAGAGGTTGTTTTCCAGGCACCACACTCCCAGAGCCCTCACCTCCTCCCTGTAGGCTGTCTCGTCATCATTGGTAATCAAGCCTACTACTGTTGTGTCGTCTGCAAACTTGATGATTCAGTTGGAGGCGTGCTTGGCCACGCAGTCATTGGTGAACAGGGAGTACAGGAGGGGGCTGAGCAAGCACCCTTGTGGGGCCCCAGTGTTGAGGATCAGCGGAGTGGAGGTGATGTTCCCTACCTTCACCACCTGGAGGGGGCCCGTCAGAAAGTCCAGGACCCAGTTGCACAGGGTGGGGTTCAGACCCAGGGCCTCGAGCTTAATGATGAGCTTGGAGGGTACTGTGGTGTTGAATGCTGAGCTATAGTCAATAAACAGCATTCTTACATAGGTAATTCTCTTGTCCAGATGGGATAGGGCAGTGTGCAGAGTGATGGCAATTGCATTGTCTGTGGATCTATTGGGGTGGTAAGCAAATTGAAGTGGGTCTAGGGTGGCAGGTAAGGTAGAGGTGATATGTTCTCTCAAAGCACTTCATGATGACAGAGGTGAGTGCTGCGGGGCGATAGTCATTTAGTTCAAATACCTTTGCCTTCTTGACTACAGGAACAATGGTGACCATCTGGAAGCACGTGAGGACAGCACGTCAGACAGTACATGAAGTAGTGGGGTGATTTTCAAACTTCAAACAGAGATAGTATGAGCTGCAAAAAAGTGACTTGAATGTACAGCAGACTGGGACTGGGATACGGAGAGATTGAATATGGTAGCCAGGTGGAAAGCAAGGCCAGCAGTAGAAAAATGCTTAATGAAATTCTCAATTATCATGGATTTATTGGTGGTGACAGTGTTTCCTAGCCTCAGTTCAGTGTGCAGCTGGGAGGAGGTGCTCTTATTCTCCATGGACTTTACAGTGTCCCAGAACTTTTTGGAGTATGTGCTACAGGATGCAAATTTCTAAAGAACGGATTGTGGTTAAAAAAGAAGACAAAGGTGGCTCTACAGTTGTGTGGAGTAAAAACAAATATGTGACAGAAGCCTACCGTCAATTAGACAATGATGAATTCTACCAATCTCTTACCTTCAACCCTACAGAGTACCTAAACACTGAATTGAAAGGGATCCTCACAGAAGCTAAGGAGAATGGCTACATTTCAGACAATGAGTTCACATTTCTTTTCAATGGCAGTCCACGTATGGCTTCTTTTGATCTTCTTCCAAAAGTCCACATGAATCTTGAAAACCCCCCCAGGCAGACCAGTCATTAGTGGTAATGAAAGTCTGACAGAACCCATCTCTAAGTACATTGATTACTTTATTAAGTCTTTTCTGACGTCACTCCCGGGCTATCTTCAAGATACCACAGATGTGTTGAACAAAATGAAGGAATTGAACAATATAGGTACAGCTTCCCTTTTATTCACATGGATGTGGAATTTCTATACACCACCATTAGACATGAACAAGGATCGGCAGCTATGCACCATTTCTTGAGTACCCGGCCTGAAACTGAGATGCCTCCTACAGAATTCATTGTATCACTGACTGAATGGTCTCTTAATCATAACATCTTTATCTTTCAGGACCGTATTTTTAAACAGGTCAAAGGATGTGCCATGGGAGCTTGCTACAGCCCTTCCTACGCTGGTTTGTACTTGTGTAAATGGGAAAATGACTTCATTTTGGATCCTTCTAATAACCATTTCTTTGACCGAATTATATGGTGGGGACCCTATATTGATGATGTTTGCCTGTTTTGGTTCGGCTCAGAAGATGAACTTATTTCCTTCCACCAATACCTTAACTGCATTAACCCTAACATCAAACTAACTATGGAGTACAGCAAGGATAACATTCATTTTTTGGACCTCGACATTAGTAAAAATGACAAAGGTTGTTTGCACACATCAATCTTTAGGAAGCCTACAGATGGGAATACCATTCTGAGGGCAGACAGCTTTCACCCCAAAAGGCTAAAAGAGAACATTCCATATGGCCAATTCCAAAGAGTTCAGAGAATTTGAAATCAGGAAACAGACTACAGTGTTAAATCTGCTGAATTGGAGAATCGCTTCTTGAATCAGGGCTACAGAGTTCAGGTCCTGAAAGATGCAGGTATAAGGTGTCACGTCTGCTCCTGCTCTTCCCTTCCCCTGGCGTTTGAGGGCGCCAGATTACCCTGCATCACATGCTCCTGCAATCCATCACTCACACCTGCCCGCCCTCGTCACTCGCATCAGCGTTATTGGACTCACCTGGACTCACGTATCACATGTTCTTTTCCTCCCCTATATTTGTCTGTTCCCTTGTTCTGTTCCCCGTTGCTGCATTGTAATTGTTTTTTGTCATTAGTTTCTGTTTGCTGACGCTGTTCCTGTCTTGTTCTATGTCTGTATTTATTAAATGTTACTCCCGTACCTGCTTCGTCTCTCCAGCATCAATACATGTGACATAAGGGCTGGAATACTTGACAGAGAGAACTTGTTGCTAAGGGGAGTGCCTCGTGATACATCAGAGAGAGTGTATTTTGTTACAAAATACAGCACTGAAGCAGAGAACATTAAACAAAACATTAAAAAATAATTGGGGAATCATCCAAAGTGATATGCTACTTAGCCATGTCTTCCCTGAGCCACCAGTCATAAGCTTTAAGAGATGTCCTACCCTAAATGACAAATTAGTCCACAGCTATCTTCCTGGTTACTCTCAAAAAACTTGGCTTGACCACAAACCCAAGGGCTCTTTTAAATGTAACCAGTGCAACCATTGCAGAAATATTGCACAGAAAAAGTATTTTGTTGACACAGCTTCTAAAATTGAGTATTATGTCAAGCATTTCATTAACTGCAAAACCACTCCTGTCATCTATAGATTGGAATGTCCATAGTACAAGGTGTTCTGCATTGGACGGACGAAGAGACACCTTCAAGACCACTTAGCGGAACACAAGTACGCCATATGGGTAGGCACTACAAGTCCTTACACCATGGCAACCCTGCCTCCCTACAAGCTATGGGTATTGATCATGTCCCGGCCTCAATTAGAAAAAGGGACCGTCTTAAACAATTAAAACAAAGGGAAAGTTTTGGGATTTACAAACTACAGGCCAGTAAGTACCCTTGTTAAAATTAAGATATGGATTTCTCACCCTTCCTGTAGGGTCGTGATAGGTCCATTTGCTGTCATCTAGTGGACATTTTGCTCAATTGCCCTCAGCTATGTTTAGACTTGTTGTTCATATTTTGCTGTGTTCTAGTGTACTATGGAATATATTGCTTTCTTATTCTTGACACTTCTCCCAGTCATAYTTAAGGTTAGAACTACCTTTCTAGGCGTTCTGATACTTCTAGCTTGGAGATGCATTTTTTGATAACATAGCTACAGTATTTCATTTTTTAATGTGTATAGTATTGCTTACTAGGTTTGTCCAATCAATTTTGTAACCAATCCCTCTTCAAATTAGGGCTAATTGGAAAAGCTGTTCAAAAGAGGACATTGTATTATTTCTTTGTACTCCCTGACGAAGGCCATGTAGCTGAAACGCGTCGGATTTTTAAAACTTTGTTTCTATTGAACATGCCATACAAATAAATGCATTTTAATTAATTATATGAAGAGTGCCTTGGTCCTCCTGTCTTTTTGATTAATAATAAATATGTTGGAGTCACATCTCCATCTCAACCAAAATAAAAGTTAAACAATAGGAGTAAATCAAATTCAAAGTGCATTTAATGTTTTATTTGATTTAGTCCTATTCTTTAACTTTGATTTTTGGATGAAATGGAGACATGAATCTAACATATCAATTATTAATTTGTAGACAAACTGGAATTAAAGCCATACTCAGTGTAACAGATATACCCATCCAAGCAGAAGATACATATTCTTCAAATGTAGAAGTGGTTGCGTTGAAAACCAAAACACAATTCAATATCACTTCTGTAAAACGGTAAATAGCCTATTAACATGTCGACAAGTTAACAAATTGTATATCGGATTCACGTCTCCAACTCAATCCAAAAATAAAAGTTATATAATAGAATTAAGCCAGTGGCTCAGATGGAACTATCCAAGCAGTATACATCCAAGACCGCCACAGTCCTAATCATGAGAAATCACAAAGCAGATCTGGGGGCCTGACTCACCATCTAAACAGGGAATTGAAAAAAGGGTGGGAAATGCCTAACCGAGAACGAGTCAGAATCAAAGCGTGATGGGTGGGTGGAGTAGTCTGGGAGGATTTTCAATGGCCTGTTTGGACAATTTCCACAGCGGTCTGTGAGATCCTTCAGAAGTGATATATGGAAGGCTCATGTCTAGGCTCATGTCTAGGCTCATGTCTAGGCTCATGTCTAGGCTCATGTCTAGGCTCATGTCTAGGCTCATGTCTAGGCTCATGTCTAGGCTCATGTCTAAGGCCCAGTCCAAGGATATGGAGTTTCTATTGGCTTCTGGATAGCCGGATTGCCATTAGGTATACTGTGAAACTTTTTGAAACTTATTTGTGGTTAGAGGAAGCTTGGACTGTTTACTCATGTCCTGTTCACAGTTTCGGCTAAGACTCAATGTCATTGTTGACCTTCAGAATTATGTACAGTTTTGCATGGGTGTACTTTCAAGAAACCTACTGCAATGACAATATCATTAGAACTCATTCTGAAACAAGACTCAACAGGCACACACAAATATACTGGCCCAATATGATATCCACAGTATGCAGGCTACATGTACAGATATTTTCCTATACAATTCCTCAGAAGTACTTAAAGAGGAAGGCAATTCTGTTGTAGCAATGATTAACAGAGCTGCAGCTTGTACGTTTCACAATACTTTGTCCAGCAGCACCAGATTTTCAGTGTCACAGCAATTCAACTCTGAGTAAGGCTACTCAGAAAAATGTAACCTTACATCACTTCTGCCCTTAATTCTACTGCATCTAGCTACCAGGCCGGTCGGTGTACATGTGTGTGTGCAACTGGTGTAGGTCATTTGCATTTAGCTGTAAGAAGCACAATACAGACAAAATTAAAAGTTATGAAAGACATATAATAAATATAATAATATAGATATTAGCGCCAGACTAAAAGTTGCTGTTAAAAACAAAACCATAGGCCTAGACATGGTAGAAACGTTGCCTACACCTCACCTGGTCATTACATAGGCCTAAGCTTCTCATTACCGTATTACATTGTGGGATCTACAAATCCATACAAAATCATGTGTGGAGTTTTCAGATAATATGTACCACGCAACCATTACGCATGGACCCTCCATACAGTGCAGGGCAAGCACATCACATGCTTAGGATGACCCTGGGGCGCTATCACCAGGGTGGCCGGGTAGCATTCAGTAGCACGAAATTGTGACCGGCTTGATTTGGTCTTATGTAGCAAAATTTGAAATAGTGTTTTTTACATTTTACAGAGCTCGAAAATTGTATATCAAATCAAATTTTATTTGTCACATGCACCGAATACATGTGTAAACCTTACAGTGAAATACTTACTTACAAGCCCTTAACCAACAATGAAGTTCAAGAAATAGAGTTAAGAAAATATTTACTAAATAAACTAAAGTAAAAAGATCAAATCATAAAGTAACACAAGAAAATAACATTAAAATAATGAGGCTATATAAAGAGAGTACCGGTAACGAATCAGTGTGCGGGGGGTACAGGTTAGTCGAGGTAATATGTAAAGTGACTATGCATAGATAATAAACAGCGAGTAGCAGCAGTGTAAAAACAAAGGGGAGGGGGGGTTAATGTAAATAGTCAGGGTGGCCATTTGATTAATTGTTCAGCAGTCTTATGGCTTGGAGGTAGAAGCTGTTAAGGAGCCTTTTGGTCCTGGACTTGCCATGTGGTAGCAGAGAGAACAGTGTATGACTTGGGTGTCTGGAGTCTTTGACAATTTTTTGGGCCTTCCTCTGACATCACCTAGTATATAGGTCCTGGATGTCAGGAAGCTTGGCCCCAGTGATGTACTGGGCCGTACGCACTACCCTTTGTAGCGCCTTACAGTCAGATGCCGAGCAGTTGTCATACCAGGTGGTGATGCAACCCGTCAGGATGCTCTCGATGGTGCAGCTGTAGAACTTAAGGATCTGGGGACACATGCCAAATATTTTCAGTAGCTAGAAGTGTTGTGCCCACTTTACAACTGTCTTGGTGTTTGTACCATGATAGTTCGTTGGTGATGTGGACACCAAGTAACTTGAAACTCTAGACCCGCTCCACTTCAGCCCCGTCAACGTTAATGGGGGCCTGTTTTTTCCTACAGTCCACGATCAGCTCCTTTGTCTTGTTTACATTGAGGGAGAGGTTGTTGTCCTGGCACCACACTGCCAGGTCTCTGACCTCCTCCTTATAGGCTGTCTCATCGTTGTCGGTGATCAGGACTACCACTGCTGTGTCATCAGCAAACTTAATGATGGTGTTGGAGTCGTGCCTGGCCGTGCAGTCATGAGTGAACAGGGACTACAGGTGGGGACTGAGCACGCACCCCTGAGGGGCCCCCACGTTAAGGATCAGCGTGGTGGATGTGTTGTTACCTACCCTTACCATCTAGGGGTGACCCGTCAGGAAGTCCAGGATCCAGTTGCAGAGGGAGGTGTTTAGTCCCAGGGTCCTTAGCTTAGTGATGAGCTTTGAGGGCACTATGGTGTTGAACGCTGAGCTGTAGTCAATGAATAGCATTCTCACGTAGGTGTTCCTTTTGTCCAGGTGTGAAAAGGCAGTGTGGAGTGCAACAGAGATTGCATCGTCTGTGGATTTGTTGGTGCGGAATGCAAATTGGAGTGGGTCTAGGGTTTCTGGGATAATGGTGTTGATATGAGCCATGACCAGCCTTTCAAAGCACTTCACGGCTCCAGACGTGAGTGCTACGGGTCGGTAGTCATTTAGGCAGGTTACCTTAGTGTTCTTAGGCACAGGGACTATGGTGGTCTGCTTGAAACATGTTGGTATTACAGACTCAGTCAGGGACAGGTTGAAAATGTCAGTGAAGACACTTGCCAGTTGGTCAGCGCATGCTCGGAGTACACATCCTGGTAATCTGTCTGGCCCTGCGGCCTTGTGAATGTTGACATGTTTTATAGGTCTTAATCACATCGGCTGCGGAGAGTGTGCTCACACAGACGTCCGGAACAGCTGATGCTCTCATGCATGTTTCAATGTTACTTGCCTCGAAGCGAGCATAGAAGTTATTTAGCTCGTCTGGTAGGCTCGTGTCACTGGGCAGCTCTCGGCTGTGCTTCCCTTTGCAGTCTTGCAGTAATATTTTGCAGGCCCTTCCACATCCGACGAGCGTGGGAGCCGGTGTAGTACGATTCGATCTTAGCCCTGTATTGACGCTTTGCCTGTTTGATAGTTTGTCGGAGGGCAAAGCAGGATTTCTTATAAGCTTCCGGGATAGAGTCCCGCTCCTTGAAAGCGGTAGCTCTACCCTTTAGCTCAGTGCGAATGTTGCCTGTAACCCATGGCTTCTGGTTGGGGTATGTACTGTACGTACAGTCACTGTGGGGACGACGTCCTTGATGCACTTATTGATTTATTAAGCCAGTGACTGATGTGGTCTACTCCTCAATGCCATCGGAAGAATCACGGAACATATTCCATTCTGTGCTAGCAAAACAGTCCTGTAGTTTAGCATCTGCTTCATCTGACCACTTTTTTATAGACTGAGTCACTGGTGCTCCCTGCTTTAATTTTTGCTTGTAAGCAGGAATCAGGAGGATAGAATTATGGTCAGATTTGCCAAATGGAGGGCGAGGGAAAGCGTCTCTGTGTGTGGAGTAAAGGTAGTCAAAAAATATTTTCCCTCTGCTTGCACATTTAACATGCTGATAGAAATTAGGTAAAACTGATTTCAGTTTCCCTGCATTAAAGTCCCCGGCCACTAGGAGTGCCGCCTCTGGATGAGCGTTCTCCTGTTAGCTTATGGCGGTATACATTGACTGCGGTTTTAGTGCTAGCATCGGTCTGTGATGTATGAAAAATATAGATGAAAACACTGTAGGTAGATAATGTGGTCTACAGCTTATCATGAGATACTCTACCTCAGGTGAGCAAAATCTTGAGACTTCCTTAGATATCGTGCACCAGCTGTTGTTTACATAAATGCATAAGCCCCCGCCCCGTGTCTTACCAGAGGCTGCTGTTCTGTCTTGCCAATAGAGTGTATAACCCGCTAGCTGTATGTTGTTAATGTCGTCATTCAGCCACGACTCGGTGAAACATGAAATATTACCGTTTTTAATGTCCCGTTGGTACGATAAACGTGCTTTCAGTTCGTCACATTTATTTCCCAGCGATTGAACGTCAGCTAGCAGAACGGAGGGCAAGGGCAGATTAGCCACTCGTCGCCTGATCCTCACAAGGCACCCTGATCTCTTTCCGCGAAATCTGCATTTCCTTCTCTAGCGAATAACGGGGATCTGGGCCTGTTGTCTGTAGTAGTGTATCCCTCCTGTCCGACTCATTGAAGAAGAACTCTTCATCCAGTTTGAGGTGAGCAATTGCAGTTCTGATGTCCAGAAGCTCTTTTTGGTCATAAGAGACGGTAGCAGCAACATTATGTACAAAACAAGTTAGGAACAACAGGGAAAAACAAACAAAATAGCATGGTTGGTTAAGAACCGATAAGACGGCAGCCTTCCCACCCAGCTCCATTTCTTACGGTTCCAAGATGGTGAACCAAGGCAGGGGGAGCGTTCTCTATTAAAGCACTGCAATTGTGGAACAGCTTGCCCTGTCAGGTAAGAGGGGCAGACACCACTTTAATAACAGCTTTTTTTGCTTTCTATGTGATTTTATCATTGTTTTAATGTGTGTTGTGATTCTAAATGTACTTTAAATAAAGTATGATTTGATTTAGATCAAACAGTGATAACACATTAAGTTGTTGTATAAATAAACAAAATATATGACGTTGCATTCCCATTTGAACTTTGGTATGCTTTTAAATGGTTGAAAGCTCAGTGAACACATTTAGGTGACAACCAAACCAAATATCAGACATTGATTTTCAATTGGAATTCATCAGACACTGGGCTCTCCTTGAAATAACTTTGATGGTTGAAAGCATAGTGATGACACATTGGGAATTCAACAAACCTTTGGCTGTCTTTTTCAGTCGGTGAAAATAGGTTGGAATCTCATTGATCAATGTCTTGACCAAATATTACGCAATTTACCATGTTGAAATGACGTGGTGGGTCAGTGCACAAATGATCTATGATATTGACCAGATACTCTAGTGGCCTCTAACAATGTCTTCAAAAATGGAAGTCAGTCATGGGGGAGCCAAATCAGGTGAGACCATTCTAGCCAATGAGAGGGCAGATAGGCGTGTGAACAACAGGCTCAACAGTCCCACTAGCTGCCACAGTGACCAAAACAAACATTTGCTTTTTGGTTTTAATTTAAGGCTAGGGTTATGCATACATTTAGTAGTGTGGTTAAGGTTAGGTTTAAAATCACATTTTAGGAAGAGACATTTTAGAAATAGGCAGAGTTTATGATTTTGTGGCTGTGGTAACTAGTGACAACGAGGCAGAACTTCTTATACCAGTACACTCTTAACAACTTAAACATTACGAAGTAATATTCACTCAAAAGCCACGCGTAGCAAATAAACCATTCATTTTTTGGTGACCCAAATTCGACACTCATTGACCTCCACACAAAAACTCACCAGTTGTGGAGCGAAAAGAATGAAAAGTCGCCACCTGCTGGAGAAAATAGATTTAGGGCACACGTACAGTATAGCCTATATGATGAGATTATTATTATGGACAAAAGAGCAAGATACAAACATCGATTATCATGACACCAGCATTACACCCTCAGAAAGCAGCATCAAGCTCATCACCGTGCACTTTCACCACCCTGTGAAGTTAATCATAATTTATTTAATCTGTAGCCTAATAAACGGCATGCTTTCCCGATGAGTCATAGTGGGAGGACCACACAACATGCCAGCGTGTGACTCCCAAGTTTACTTCGATATGATGGTTATTCTATCAATAGTTGCACATAAAAGCGTTTCCACCGACATTTTTGGCAAAAATTCATTTTACCGACACAAAAATATCTCACATTTTGTAGCATCTTTTGTTTTATCAACGTTTGGAGAGTTTACCGAAAATGTTTCTGTTTCCATCAGACCTGTCATTACCGTTTTTTTCCGACATGTACTTTACTCACATAAAAAGGTTGGATGGAAACCTGGTTAGTGACTGACATAACAAGAGAAAAACTGCTGATGCACAATCAAATTTCACAATTGCACCTTGTGTATTCTACTTTTCTAACTCTCAACAGTAAATTGAGACCCCGACTGAGTTCCTAAAAATAAAAAAAGTGTTGTAAATCATAATTTCTGGGAAACAACGTGTTATTTTTCCACTCTGGTGGTAAAGTAGAAATGCTTCCTTATTCTATATACAGTAGTTTCTATTTTACTTTAGCATTTAGCATTTTTTATCTCTTTTCCTGCACGTCAGTGTTGGTAAATTATTGTTTTGAAGGCTGCCATCTCCCTGTCTACCACACCGTTGCTCTCACATACTGACCATGACCAGAGCATTACAGAGAGCCAACAGCCCACACCCATACTCAATCTGTTCTAGAGACACCCATAAACCTCTGCTTAATTATTTCCTAAAGTCCACCACATTACAGAGGGGCTTGTAGCTCTAGCTGAATAAATTAAATAAAGGTAAAACATATACATTTTTTAAAAGCTGACATTGATCCACTTGCCTAGCTGCTAAATCTAAAATGGAAAATGTTCCTGTTTTAATCTGGAATGTTTGGTGCATTCTATATGTTATTATGAGGGCACTTTGTTTTGGACAATCATGTCACATGACATGGATTTAATCTACTGTACTTTCTTCAAAGTACAGTAGGCTATTACCGTAGAATAATGACAGGCTGTAATAAATAAAATAAAAGGTAAAACATATTTTTATAATGACAGGCTATTACAGAAGAATAATTACAGGCTGTACAGTAGGCTATGACAGTAGAACAGTGACAGGCAGTACTGTAGGCTATTACAGTAGTATAGTATTACAGTAGCATAGTGACAGGATGTACTGTAGACAATTACAGTAGCATAGTGACAGAGGCCGTTGAAGGAGCCAGAAACTAGATGTACAACAAGATGACAACTGAACGCAGCCGTTAACAGAGACAAAATGGCAAATTGGGACCAGTAGCATTAATACAAATACACAACATTACTGAATAACGACACCTAGAAAGGAGAGGGCATCCTGTGTAGGCAGATGTCATTGTACAGAAAAGTTGTCAGTCAAGTACTGAAATGAAAGTTCTTTACAGTGGTAATATACTCAGTGTCTTAAAACTGAAGCAATGGGGAGCATAATGAACTTTCAATGTTTACCTAAACGTATTGCTCTTTCCATGTGTTGTGTCATATTTGGTTAAAAAAACTTGATTCTAATGAATGAAGCAACAAGTGAGGAAAATCACATACGTATGTTCTTGCTAACAGGAAGTGTGTGTGTGTGTGTGTGTGTGTGTGTGTGTGTGTGAGAGGGAGACAGAAAGAGAAAGAGAGCAAGAACGTGAAGATGTTTTTATTATTTTAGCACCTTTATTATTGTAATTGTGATCTCTACTGTATATGATGTAATCAAGTATTATATCCAGGAATAGGCAGACGTAAATTAGTCAGTGACATTGCGGTCATGTGAGAGGGTGGAGCTGTTAGGATGAAAGTAGATCAGCTATTCTTGATGACAATCTAGATGTGAATGGGTATGAACACCAACATGCTTGTCATAGAAAGGAGAAGGATCATCTCGGAGTCGGTCTTCAGTCTGGTAAGATTTGGGTTAACCCCTAATTTACAGCTTAATAAGCGGGTTGCATTCTGTACATTATCATTTGTTTCTCATGAAGCTACATACTATACATACAACTGTTATTTCCCTATGATGAGATACGGCTACTATGAGAAAGTGCTGTCTGCATTCATATGCACGGACAAAATGAAACAACTTCTGCACAATTCAAAGTTAACTTCTAGGGGCTGTATCCACAAATTGTCTGAGAGTAGGAAAGTTACCAGATTGAAAATAAAAAAATGCAGTCTTGTCAATGGTTCCTGCGCCACATGCAGTTGCTTTGGAGTTGTTGAAATAATGTTTTGATATTTCTATATGATCACTCCACAAATAATCGAGACCTACATGCAACAGTATCTCTTGCGCTTTTGACAATGATTTCACGAGGCCTTTTTCACATCATATGCCTAAATACATATAACCACTAATAAATAACCACATTTTTCTTTTGATTATTTAATTACCTGACATTATGTTATTTCAAGTGATCCGTTTGGGATGCATCATCACATTGTTATAATAAGTCTTAATTGGGCTTGCCTATATGAATGATTGAATCTTAGATTTTTGTGTCGTTCACCAGTTCGCGACCCACCCCTTACAGGGATCACTTAACACACGACCTCTCCTCCGGTTTACTGCGCAGTGTGCATCGCATACAAAGAATGAAAAACTATTAACAGGATAACAAAGAAAGCTATCCTAGCAATAACAATAACCTATAAGGCTATTGAAGGCAACTAGGGCTTATGCTAACGTTGATTGTGTTCGATGAAAATGATAGACCTTTCAAACGTTGTTTGAATCATAATGTTGGTAAGCACTAAACCCAACGCCGCTAATAGATGAGTAAGGGAGGGAACGTACACTGAGTATACCAAGCATTAGGAACACCTTCCAAATATAGAGTTGAACCCCGACTTTTTGCCCTGGGAACTCTAAAAAGGTGCCAAAAGCGTTCCACAGCGATGCTGGCCCATGTTGACTCCAATGCTTCCCACAGTTGTGTCAAGTTGGCTGGATGTCGTTTGGGTTGTGGACCATGCTTGATTCACACAGGAAACTGTTGAGCTTGAAAAACCCAGCAGCATTGCAGTTCTTGACACAAACCGGTGAGCCGACTACCATGCTTCGTTCAAAAGGCACTTAAATATTTTGTCTTGCCAATTCACCCTCTGAATGGCACATACACAATCAATGTCTCGATTGTCTTAATTCCTTCTTTAACTTGTCTCCTCTACTTCATCTACACGGATTGAAGTGGATTTAACAAGTGACATCAATAAGGGATCATAGCTTTCACCTGGATTCATGTGGTCAGTCTATGTCATGGAAAGAGCAGGTGACATTAATGTTTTGTATACTCAGTGTATGTCATGAAAGGAAGATGTGTATTTCACAAATAAAGCAGATGGCATACAAAATGAAACCAACCTCCCACCATTAATTTCTTCTCAAATTTTTTTCTTGCAGCGTGGAATATCTACTCTGGTATTCATATTTTTGCTGTTTGGTAAGTCTCCTTTATCTCAATACGCATGTATTTTATTTCATTCAATGCTTTACAGAAAGAAAGGGTTTTGGCTTGTCTAAAGAGAAAATCTCTGGGCTTGCCCACACATCTTCCACACAGACTTTCCCATGGAAATGGTTCTTCCTTCCCTTTTGGGGGTCTAGGTCAGGTTACTGTAAACCATTGTGACAAATGCTGTTACCGAGCTGACGGTTTATGACAGAGATAAATAACCAAACGTTTCATCAGAGTAGTCATGAAACAGGTGATGTCATACATCTTCCCATCATCTTCGTAAGCAAGTGCTGGAATTCATTACAAAAGTAGACAGATAAATGAACAACCCAGTTTCAAATGTTATTGTATGGCTTTTGGAGGAGAAAACGTTTCTTAAATTTCCAGGAACATGTTTGTTTAGGGGACTTTTCTCTTTCTACCACATCCTTAAAACTACTGTAATTTCCTTTGAGTGAGTACATGAGCACATCATGCCATTCCTCCAGGGAAGCCTGCTGTCACAATAGCAGTGTGAGTTTTAGTGTTTGGGCCCCTCTGTCCTGGTTTGAAGGACTGTGTCAGATCTAGCATAAGCTCCTACAATTCTCTCAAGGAGTCAGGATATAGGCATGAGGAGCAGGAAACTCATATGGGCCTGTGCTTGAGCACCATTGATGACATTAAGGCACAGTGACAATTCTTCACTGTTTCACACCTCAAGCCAATTGAGACATGCATAGATTCTCCCATATCCAAACACAATCATGCAGTTATACAGTGGTGGACGTTTATGATCTGTGTGTTGAATTCTGAGCTTAGTTTGGTGTAACTTTGGCATATTTATCTTGACTTTTTCAGCACAAGTTGCATCTGAACATCTAGTCACTGGCATTATAGGAGAATCTGTTCTGTTGCCCTGTGACCTGAATTTATCCATCAACCCAGCAAGACTCCGGTTCCATTGGCAAGATCATTCAGACGTTGTGTTGTACTCGTTCAACAAAAGAGTTGAGCAGGAGTATCAGAATAAACTTTACACAAACAGGACTAACGCCTTTCAGGTTGAGATGAGTTCTGGAAATATCTCTATCGAACTCAGGCAAGTAACACCTCAAGACAACCAGAAAACCTACTGGGCTTTCGCTTCGCTGTTCGACAGAATTGATCAAACTATCCATTTCACCAAAGTGTGTCAGACTACTCTGCTTGTCGCAGGTATGGCTGAGTTATTCATAGCTCTTGTGGGAAATCATAAAGGACATTATTATAGCATTTATACATGGCACTTCATGGAACCTTTCTCTCACTTCTCGTCTTTGCCTTGTACACTTTCAGCACGGTTCCTGACACCCAAATTGACTGTGAAGTACAAAGCGATGAATGCAATGTGTTTGACCCAGGGAGGCTACCCCAAACCAAAAGTCACATGGACTATCCAGGACCTCTCACAGCCTCAGAACGGCACTCTGGAACCCAGGGAAGTACAGACCAACATTACACTTGATCCTGAAAGTGGACTGTACACTGTCTGGAGCCAAGTGAATTTCAAAGAGAATTACACAGATAATCATTCTGTGACCTGCCAGGTATTCAACCCCGTTCTGAGAGAGACTGTGAGCAACACAACCATCATCCGCACAAGTAAGAGAATTCACACAGACCCTGCAAGAACATGATACAGTGTGTTTCACCCCCTCTCATTACCTAATCTTTATTAACTGAAAACTTAAACTGTTCTTGTCTTTTCCCCACAGGTGAAGGCCTTTCTCTCAGTGTTATTGTAGGCATTACACTATTGATGCTGATTTGCGTCGGGGGAATAATTTTTGTGTACAAACAATGTAAGTTGCAATTTCAGTATTTTTATTACTATAATGAAAATAGATCCAGTACTGTGTAAAGACACCCCATCTGTAATTACTCTGTTAGTGACAAATCTAAGGATATTATATCCATTTACATTCAATGAAGTGCTATCAACTCCCAATCACACGATTACTGCAAACCTGGGATAACTATAGACCTAACTGCTTTGTGGAAAATAACTATTTTTCCTTTGGCACAAATAGTTACTTTGAAAGTGACTACAATTACTTGAATAAAGATTCCCCAAAATTATGACCTTTTTAAACACAGATCTCAGGAAGAAACTTATTTTTAAAATGACTTGAATAAAGTTCTGAGAAAGCATTTACTTAAAAATAATATTTGAACACAGATCTGAGGAAGTGACTACTTTTCTGAAACTATAGGATTAGCTGCCTTCAACTAATGGCAGGGCTGCATCTGCATGTTGAAGATAGAAATAGAATCAATAGAGCACACACAATCTCCTATACTATTCCAATCTATCTGACAGTCATACTGTATTTGATCTACACAATACATTTATATCTGAACATTCTGTTAATGTCCATTCTCCTAAATATCCATTGCTCCAGGTGTACATAATAAAGGCAAAACATTTAACAAATTATATTTTATAAAAAAGTATAAATAAGTTGTGACCCTCAACTACTTTATGACTCTTTCAACATGCCACTGAAAAGGTTGAAAGCTGCAATTAATATTGCAGAGTAAATCGAAGCCAATTGCAAACATTGCAAGTTGGATATTTACACAGCTAATTCTCCAGTGTAAGAAAACAAACAAAATTAACACTGAATGTTAAATCAACACTGAAAGTGTTGAGTGTGAACCCATATCAAATGGAATCTTATTTGTCACATGCGCCGAATACAACAGGTGTAGACCTTCCTGTGAAATGTTTACTTACAAGCCCTTAACCAACAATGAAGAAAATAGAGTTAAGAAAATATTTACTAAATAAACTATTAAAAAAACAAGTAACACAGTAAAATACCGAGAATGAGGCTATAAACAGGGGTTGCCGGTACTGAGTCAATGTGCGGGGTCACAGGTTAGTCCAGGTCATTTGTACATATAGATGCCGGTTCTGTTAAATGAACACACTGCTTAGTGTAAAGCTCTGCCTTGAATGCAGGGGACTGAAACGGATACACATCACTTTGAACCAAAAACTGTGCACATCACAACTCCTTGGTTGCCTTGGCTGTGTTTTGGGTCATTGTCATGCTGGAATACCCATCCACGACCCATTTTCAATGCCCTGGCTGAGGGAAGGAGGTTCTCACCCAAGATTTGACGGTACATGGCCCCGTCCAAAGTCCCTTTGATGCGTTGAAGTTGTCCTGTCCCCTTAGCAGAAAAACACCCCCAAAGCATAATGTTTCCACCTCCATGTTTGACGGGGGGGATGGTGTTCTTGGGGTCATAGGCAGCATTCCTCCTCCTCCAAACATGGCGAGTTGAGTTGATGCCAAAGAGCTCCATTTTGGTCTCATCTGACCACAACACTTTCACCCAGTTGTCCTCGAAGTCATTCAGATGTTCATTGGCAAACTTCAGACGGGCATGTATATGTGCTTTCTTGAGCAGGGGGACCTTGCGGGCGCTGCAGGATTTCAGTCCTTCACGGCGTAGTGTGTTACCAATTGTTTTCTTGGTGACTATGGTCCCAGCTGCCTTGAGATCATTGACAAGATCCTCCCGTGTAGTTCTGGGCTGATTCCTCACCGTTCTCATGATCATTGCAACTCCACGAGGTGAGATCTTGCATGGAGCCCCAGGCCGAGGGAGATTGACAGTTCTTTTGTGTTTCTTCCATTTGCGAATAATCRCACCAACTGTTGTCACCTTCTCACCAAGCTGCTTGGCGATGGTCTTGTGGCCCATTCCAGCCTTGTGTAGGTCTACAATCTTGTCCCTGACAAGACCTCTTTGGTCTTGGCCATGGTGGAGAGTTTGGAATCTGATTGATTGATTGCTTCTGTAGACAGGTGTCTTTTATACAGGTAACAAACTGAGATTAGGAGCCCTCCCTTTAAGAGTGTGCTCCTAATCTCAGCTCGTTACCTGTATAAAAGACACCCGGGAGCCAGAAATCTTTCTGATTGAGAGGGGGTCAAATACTTATTTCCCTCATTAAAATGCAAATCAATTTATAACATTTTTGACATGCGTTTTTCTGGATTTTTTCTGGAATGTTTGCTAATTTATACAAAATAAAAAACTGAAATACCTTATTTACATAAGAATTCAGACCCTATGCTATGAGACTCGAAATTGAGCTCAGGTGCATCCTGTTTCCATTGATCGTCCTTGAGATGTTTCTACAACTTGATTGGAGTCCACCTGTGGTAAGTTCAGTTGATTGGACATGATGTGGAAAGGCACACACCTGTCTATATAAGGTCCCACAGTTGACAGTGCATGTCAGAGCAAAAACCAAGTCATAAGGTCAAAGGAATTGTTCGTAGAGCGCAGAGACAGGATTATGTTGAGGCACAGATCTGGGGAAGGGTCACAAAAAATATCTGCAGCATTGAAGGTCCCCAAGAACACAGTGGCCTCCATAATTCTTCAATGGAAGAAGTTTGAAACCACGAAGACCTTTCCTAGAGTTGGCCGCCCGGCCAAACTGAGCAATCGGGGCAGGAGGGTCTTGGTCAGGAAGGTGACCAAGAACCCGATGGTCACTCTGACAGAGCTCTAGAGTTCCTCTGTCGGGATGGGAGAACCTGCCAGAAGGACAACCATCTCTGCAGCACTCCACCAATCAGGCCATTATGGTAGAGTGATCAGACGGAAGCCACTCCTCAGTAAAAGGCACATGACAGCCCGCTTGGAGTTTGCCAAAAGGCACCTAAAGACTCTCATACCATGAGAAATACGATTCTCTGGTCTGAGGATCTATTTGGCCTGAATGCCAAGGGTCACGTCTGGAAGAAACCTGGCACCATCCCTTCGGTGAAGCATGGTGGTGGCAGATCATGCTTTGGGGATGTTTTTCAGGGCCCGGGAGACTAGTCAGGATCGAGGTAAAAATGAACGGAGAAAGTACAGAGAGATCCTTGATGAAAACCTGCTTCAGAGCGCGAGGACGCGCTCTTTGAAAGGAGGGAGTAGTGTAACGACCCTGGGTTTATTAGCATGGAAATCGACTCTGCCGCTCGAGCATGCTTTTGCGGCACAGTCGATAGCGCGCTGGACTTCGGGCTAGAAGGTCGAGGGTGATATCACCTTGTCCCGTTAATAATGAATCCAAGTGTTTGACATGGGGGAGGGAACCAGTAGCTTTATGATCAAACTTTATCAATGTAGAAGCAACTGTCATTTTTCATACTTTGGTCAACATACTTCTGGTTTACTCCAAATATCATACCATTTCATGGAAAACATGATTTTGACTGTTCATGACCTTTAACACAATACCATATGTATTTCACAAGGTCTTATTTTGAGCGCCTAGTTTGACCGTAATACAGGGGCCTGAAACTCAGACACATTTGAACCAAAACCACGTCTAACATATTTCCCAGCATGCACTATTGTAGGTAGATTTTTTTTTTAAGGTTTCAAAATCTATGTTTGTGCATGTACAGTAATTTGATTGATTGATTAATATATATAATAAATAACATACACGGCCGTTCAAAAGTTTGGGGTCACTTAGAAATGTCCTTGTTTTTGAAAGAAAAGCACATTTTTTGTCCATTAAAATAACATCAAATTGATCAGAAATACAGTGTAGACATTGTTAATGTTGTAAATGACTATTGTAGCTGGAAAAGGCAGATTTTCTATTGAATATCTACATAGGCGTACAGAGGCCCATTATCAGCAACCATCACTCCTGTTACAATGGCACGTTGTTAGCTAATCCAA
This sequence comes from Salvelinus sp. IW2-2015, assembly GCF_002910315.2. Lineage (NCBI taxonomy): Eukaryota > Metazoa > Chordata > Actinopteri > Salmoniformes > Salmonidae > Salvelinus > Salvelinus sp. IW2-2015. The sequence goes on along the minus strand of NC_036875.1, from coordinate 13,983,043 downwards.
GTTTATCATTTTAAAAGGCTAATTTATCATTAGAAAACCCTTTTGCAATTATGTTAGCACAGCTGTAAACTGTTGTTCTGATTTAAAGAAGCAATAAACTGGCCTTCTTTAGACTAGTTGAGTATCTAGAGCGTCAGCATTTGTGTGTTCAATTACAGGCTCAAAATGGCCAGAAACAAATAACTTTCTTCTGAAACTGTGAAGCCACAGTTAACAACACTAATGGTACTGCCACAGAAGCAAACAGTGCTGCAAACAGTGCTTAAGCAGCAGACAAAATCCCTTTGTCGCTCAGTGTGGAGGAATGGAATGTATGATGGGCCTATGGAGAACCTACCTCAGAACAGTAACATGCAAAAAATGGACTTTGGGACAATCTGTTTCGTCAGCCAAAATGGTGGTACAGTGGTTGCTCCACTAAAAGTTTTGCTGTGGTACTTAGAGGTCATTTGTGGTTTAGTACGGTACCCTGCGTCACTACTTCATTGCTCCAGACCAGCGCATGGGGGAGTTAGAGCACTGATTATGCTTTTGGGTCCCAATGCTAGTTCAATACCCGTGCCGGCCTCAACTGGGAGACCCATGAGATGACTGTAGGTTTTTGGATTCTCTCCCTCTAAAAACATTAATAAATAATTCTAAATAATAATAATTATTCTAATAAGTATTATTATTATTATGTATCACATCCGACCGTGATTGGGAGTCCCATAGGACTTAGAGCGTTTCTCTCCCTCTAAAAACATAAATAAATGTTTTGGCCTTTACAAATATTATTTTGGCATTTATTCAGATTACAATCGCTCATTTTAGTTTTTTTGAAAATGAAATAACCTCCAAAATATCATTATATATTATCAAGTTGATGGCAAAGTTATATAGCCCAGCGCCTACATAAAGCTGAGTGACTCACTCATTCATGGCTTTGGATCAAAATAAATAAGTACCAACATTCTTTCTGATAGTCTTTAATAAAGAAATGTTTTGGTTATCCTGACCTGGACACCATGTACAGTATTATAATAGCCCTCCTGATTGGCACAGTGGTCTAAGACACTGCATTGCAGTGCAAAATGCATTGCTACAGATGTAGGTTTGATACCCGTGCCGGGAGACCCATATGTAATTATCGACGGTCACATCATTGAAATAAATATTTTTTGATATACTGTAGGCCTACAGTAGGCGACATGAGTCTCACTTGTGTTGAGTAATGTGCTGTTAAAAGTGGTGCGGGTCTTATTTATTTAAAGAGCATATTGAAGTTAGAAGCAATAGCCTACAACTATTTTATCACTGTTTCACGCTGCTCTGAGACAAGCATGGGGACTGGTCTTGATAAATCAATGAGATTTTTATTTATTTATTTTTATCTCCGTTTGGGTATTGGTTAAACTACAATTATACAATAAAGGTGGAGAAATGTTATGCTCTTAGTGTAGCAGTCAGTTCAGAACAAATTCTTATTTACAAGGACAGCCTACTCCTGCCTCCCCATCAGAGAATTGAACCTCGGTCTACCACGTGCCTGCACAACAAGGGGATTCTTTTGCTAAATAGCCCAGTACTGTAAACTACTCACGACCGCCACGTTGTACAGCGTCATATTTTCCGTTCCATCCTAACAGAAAGCCAGAGGGTTTTTTGTTTTTCTTGGAATAGAAACACCATAATATTAATCAAATGAATTAATCAAAATGTCTTAAAATCAGTCCCATATACTATGTTCTTGCAAAAAAGGTTTTAAATTCTCTAGTACAGCACTATTGAAGGCTATCAAATGTTTCTCAAAGATGCCCTCTGGTGGTCAAACTAGCACTAACTAGCTTTAATGGTTATGATGGCTGCCACTTAAATAACGTGCCAAAGGACGAACCACTAATGACGATAGATGGAATATGAAAATTAATGTTGTTTTTGTTGTTATTAAAAGTTAAATGACGACGTTATAACAAAACATTGTAACTTGAAGACTTTTCATAATATGTACCTGATGTTTGCACACTGTACGTTGTGTGGAAAATGTCCAGATCAAAGAGAATGTTTTAGTTGTTAGTTGTCTAAATTGGATCTGAGTAAAATCCAGACCATGCCTGGTAACTAGTGGCGCCCAGAGAACTTGCCATGAAGACGGAAATGCCCCTTTCTGACCTGAGGGTATAAAACATGTCAGTTAAGAATTAACATATCAGGCTAGTTGACCACGAGCTGCAGCCAAGGTCTGATTAGTTGTAACCCCAAAACACAACACGAGGTTGAAGACAAAGAAACCTTTTAAAAATCTATGCTACGAATGAGGGTGAATTCAAGCAGGACCACCCGGTTACCACTCTCCAAGGAATCGTGTGTCTACACTGCTTTCATTCCTACGCTGGAGCCCTGAACTACATGGCTGACCATACTCAGAAGACCCCCTTTCAGAACAAGGGCTAGGAAACAGACCACTAAGAGAACAGACAATGACATCGTGTGGACAATCAGAGAGTTACACCCGGTAACCAAATAACCAAAGAAGTGCCGTCATCAGAGGAGAAGGCAAACCCGGTCTACGAAGAGACACCCCATCAGAGACCTTCGACAAGTAATTACATCATTATATTCTGACCCATAAGAGCGGCAGTTTGGGGCAAGGTGTTAGGGCTAAAATAAGCATAGTTTACAAATGTATCCAAGTGTACTTTCTCTCATGCACTCTCTCTTTTTCAAATCCCCATTTTGTGTAACACGTATCATATTGTGTTGGCCCGCTAAGGACCTGTTTCATTGTACTAAGTTCTGATCAATAGCGTAGACTGTGTGTTTGTGTATCTTATATTATAATTTTAGTTTGTTAGTAAATAAATAATCAACTCAATTGGCGTGGTACTGACTTGTTTAGTGGGACTCGGGTTTGTGCAGATTCCCAGATTATGCGACATTCAGAATGAGACTGTAGAGGAAATTAATTAATTAGCTACTGATGTAAAATCGATATTCTGATATTCTTTGAGTTAATTTGGGAAATGGAAACTCAATAAAAACAAACTTTCCCATGGTGCCCCAGGTTACTGAGTTAATCACATAATTATTAACAGTTAATCATTCGATGAACAGCAGTCGTCACAATCAATACAATGTCACAACAGTAACCATGCAACTGGACAAACATTAGTGGTAAGAAATTGTGTTTTCGGACAGGTCTTAGCCTGAACTAGATGCAGATAGATGAGACGATTGTGTACTGTATCTCATGACACACGTTTATAGGCAGTCCTTATCTTGACAATTATAGATGTGACGAGTTTTAGGAGTATTTCTTGCGGCTATCTGTCACAGTTTCTGTGTTATTTGATTGTTGTTTCCTTAGGTTACCGCTGGAGGGCACCCTTACCCTGGTTTCTAGTTTCCAAGTTACCCTTATTATTACTTATTGGATTCACCTGTGTTTAATTACCTTCTCTGTTCACCTGGTTGCCTTGTTATTTAGGTTCCTCAGTTGGCCTGTATCTTTGCTTAGGTCTCATGTTTTATTAGTGGGCTCTTGTGGGGTTGTCTTGTTTCTGTTAAGACTCTAAGTAAAAGTGCTGGATTTACCCTTACCTCTGTTTGCTGTGTTTCTCTGCGCCTGGGTTCGAACTAGCATTATTGTTACACTACCTAGCTAAGATTCTTGACGTTGGATTAAAACGAGGCTATAGCGTTCATAAAGTGACCATTAGATTTAAAACGTTTTATTAAATTTATAATTTATCACTTTCACATGCACATTGAATAGCTACGTAGCTAACTAGCTAATGTTGCCTAGTTAACATTAGCTTGCCTGTACAAATTCCAGCAGCTAGTCTCTGTAGCTAATTAACAGCAATCAGCTGAAAGCTAGCTAGCTAATGAACAGGCAAATAAAGGTAGCTAGCCAATGAATGTGGTTTTGTTTTTATTACTTAGGTAGCTAACTAGCTAATGTAATGTTATACCAGTCAGATGAGAGCTAACATTGGCTAAGTAGCTAACCAACAAGCGAGGAAAGCTAGCTAGCTAGCTATAATTTTGCCAAGTAAGTTTTTTCTCATAAGACTGAAGTCATCTGTAAACTGCTGATCTAGACACTTGCGGGTATTCGGAGCACAAACAAATATGCACAAAGCGAACGTCCTTGGCTGCTATGCTAGCCAAGTAACTCTAGCTAGCTAGGTAACCTTAGCCAACGTATGACTGTAACGTTAGCTAATGTGTATGGCCAGTTCATGCACCACAATATCATACTTTCTTAAACAAAACATAACTAGTTAACTTTAACTTTAAAACCACCAAACGTTGGGAAACTGCCACACTAATCGCGTTCATTCGCATTGCACAGACCGATCTATGATAACGTAAGATGAGGTAGACAGATTTTACATAGGACAAACACTGCAGTTAACTACACTACATTTCCTCAACTAAGAACAACCAAGACCACAACACAAACCAGAGTTGAGAAAACAAATGGCTTTGTTAAGAAACAGTAAGTTAGTTATGTTGAATTATTTTTTATTTAATGGGGATAGGGTCTAGTTTCCTGAATTTCCGTCTGACTAATATGCCCAAAGTAAACTGCCTGTTACTCAGGCCCAGAAGCCAGGATATGCATATAATTGGTAGCATTGGATAGAAAACACTGTGACGTTTCTAGAACTGTTAAAATAATGTCTGAGACTATAACAGAATTGATATGGCAGGCAAAAATCCAAAGAAAAACCAACCATATTTTTTTTTAGGTCCCAGGCTCCTATAATGGAAACCTATTCTTCCTGTGTAATTCCGTCTCCCAGATTGCAATTCCTATGGCTTCCACTAGATGTCAACAGTCTTTATTCAAGGTTTCAGGCTTGTTTTTTGAAAAACAAGCAAGAATTTTGAGTTTTGGTTAGGAGAGCACCGGAACAATATCAGTCTTTCGGTGCGCACTTACTAATTTTGCTTTCCTATTGAACATACTACTTTCCGTATGAAATGTTATAGTTTCTTTACATTTTAGAGTACCTGAGGATTTAATAGAAAGGTTGTTTGACTTGTTTGGACGAAGTTCAGCGGTAGCTTTTGAACTCCTTCGTCTGCATGTTGAACGAGTGGATTACTAATATCGATGGCGCCAACTAAAAATCCTTCTTTATATTCCAAAACGTCAGTTATCTAACAAAACGACCATTCATGTTGTAGCTGGGACCCTTGGGATTGCAAACAGAGGAAGATCTTCAAAGTAAGTGATTTATTTAATTGCTATTTGTTATTTTATGAAGCCTGTGCTGGTTGAAAAATATGTTAATATGGGGCGCCGTCCTCAGACAATCGCATGGTATGCTTTCGCCGTAAAGCCTATTGTAAATCAGACAACGAAGATACATTAACAAGAATTTAAGCTTTTAAATGATATAAGATACTTGTATGTTCATGAATGTTTAATATTACGATTACTTATTTGAATTGCGCGCCCTCCAATTTCACCGGATGTTGTCGGCTGGTGTCCCACTAGCTAAGTTGGTCTGCCTGCTCTTCAGGCAGATAGATATTCTGAGAGCAGGTTTGTGTCTCCTTCTTCTGTACATAAAAATCTGTTTAAAACTGTATAACACAATAGTGTCTTTGGAAAACTGGTTCATATATCCCGAAGTCATTAGCAAATGTGGCTATGTATATATTTATGTTGCCGTTAATGTATTGAAAGCTTATTTCGGCAGGTTAACCAAGTGTTTGCTGGCTGAGCTAGCCATGTTAATGATGAGCTAACTAGCACCGTCAGTCAGTGCACTGTAATGTCACACTAGCTATTGCTTGCAGGTGATTTATCGAAATATTAAGTGAATGTTTGTTTTCTTAGTACCTTAAAAGCCAAGATGTGTCCCATTTCACTGACGACCCTCCCAGCTCCACCCACCAACATCTAAAGGAAAACAAGGACAGAGAGAAAGAATTTGACAGACAGAGTGGGAGGGTCGTCACAACCCCCCCCCCCCCCCCACACACACACACACACATTAAACCGGGGACCATCAAGGACCCCAGAACTCCAGATCGACCCAAAAACTAAAAGCTAAATAATGAAAATATACACTGCTCAAAAAAATAAAGGGAACACTTAAACAACACAATGTAACTCCAAGTCAATCACACTTCTGTGAAATCAAACTGTCCACTTAGGAAGCAACACTGATTGACAATAAATTTCACATGCTGTTGTGCAAATGGAATAGACAAAAGGTGGAAATTATAGGCAATTAGCAAGACACCCCCAATAAAGGAGTGGTTCTGCAGGTGGTGACCACAGACCACTTCTCAGTTCCTATGCTTCCTGGCTGATGTTTTGGTCACTTTTGAATGCTGGCGGTGCTTTCACTCTAGTGGTAGCATGAGACGGAGTCTACAACCCACACAAGTGGCTCAGGTAGTGCAGCTCATCCAGGATGGCACATCAATGCGAGCTGTGGCAAGAAGGTTTGTTGTGTCTGTCAGCGTAGTGTTCCAAGCATGGAGGCGCTACCAGGAGACAGGCCAGTACATCAGGAGACGTGGAGGAGGCCGTAGGAGGGCAACAACCCAGCAGCAGGACCGCTACCTCCGCCTTTGTGCAAGGAGGAGCACTGCCAGAGCCCTGCAAAATGACCTCCAGCAGGCCACAAATGGCCACTAGCTTATCATGAGATACTCTACCTCAGGCGAGACTTCCTCAGGCAAAGGGTGGCTACTTTGAAGAATCTCAAATATAGAATATATTTGGATTTGTTTAACACCTTTTGTTATTTCATAGTTTTGATGTCTTCACTATTGTTCTACAATGTGGAAAATAGTAAAAATAAAGAAAAACCCTTGAATGAGTAGGTGTGTCCTAACTTTTGACTGGTACTGTACGTTAGAGGCTAAGTGATCGAGGAAGACACTGATTTTCTTAGTTAAAGAATAGGATCAAATCAAATTGTATTTAGAGTGATTTGATTTAGTCCTATTTTTTAACTTAGATTTTTGGATGAAATGGAGACATGAATCCAACATATCAATTATTAATTTATATACAAACTGGAATTAAAGCCAGACTCAGTGATAAGTGATTGTTTTGCTTTCTATGTTCTTTTATTATTGCTCTATGTAAAGTGTGTTGTGATTCTAAATGCACTTTAAATAACATTTGATTTGATTTAGATCAAGCACAGTGATAACACATGATGTATAGATAAGCAAAATATCTGACATTGTATTCCCATTTGAACTTGGGGTTCTTTTAAGTGGTTGAAACAGCAGTGATAACACATTTAGGTGACAACTAAACCAAAAATCAGATATTGATTTTCCATTGGAATTTGGCTATGCTTTTAGATGGTTGAAACACATTGGGAATTCAATGAGTGGGTGAAAATAGGTTGGAATCTCATCGATCAACGTACTGTATCTACCAAATATTACCCAATTCTCCATGTTGAAATGACGTTGTGAGTCCAGTGAGTCAGTGAACAGATTATCCATTATTTCACTTGTCAAACTCATTCCACGGAAGGCAGCATGTCTGCGGGTTTTCGCTATACCCTTGTATTTGATTGATTAAGGTCACTAATTAGTAAGGAACTCCCCTCAACTGGTTGTCTAGGTCTTAATTGAAAAGAAAACAAATTAACCAGCAGACACTTGGCCCTCTGTGGAATGAGTTTGACACCCCTGCATTATATTGACCAGACTCTCTAGTGTCCGCTCTAACAATTAAAATACATGTCTTAAAAAATGAAAGGCAGTCAGGAGGAAGTAAGATCAGGTGGGACCATTCTAATGAAAGGGCAGATATGCGTGTGAACAACAGGCACAAGAGATTCCACTCGTTACCAGTGGTGGAAAAAGTACTCAATTGTCATACTTGAGTAAAAGTACAGATACCTTAATAGAAAATGACTCAATTAAAAGTGAAAGTCAGCCAGTAAAATACTACTTTAGTAAAAGTCTAAAAGTATTTGGTATTAAATTTACTTAAGTATCAAAAGTAAATGGAATTGCTAAAATGTACTTACAGTTGAAGTCAGAAGTTTACATACGCTTAGGTTGGAGTCATGAAAACTCATTCTTCAACCACTCCCCAAATTTCTTGTTAACAAACTATAATTTTGGCAAGTCTGTTAGGACATCTACTTTGTGCATTTTCCAGCAATTGTTTACAGGCAGATTATTTAACTTATAATTCACTGCATCACAATTCAAGTGGGTCAGAAGTTTACATACACTAAGTTGACTGTGCCTTTTAAACAGCTTGGAAAATTCCAGAAATTATGTCATGGCTGTAGAAGCTTCTGATAGGCTAATTGACATCATTTGAGTCAATTGGAGGTGTACTTGTGGATGTATTTCAAGGCCTACCTTCAAACTCAGTGCCTCTTTGCTTGACATCATGGGAAAGTCAAATGAAATCAGCCAAGACCTCAGAAAGAACATTGTAGACCTCCACAAGTCTGGTTCATCCTTAAGAGTAATTTCCAAACGCCTGAAGGTACCACATTCATCTGTACAAACAATAGTTTGACCATCATAATGACCATCGTTACGTTTGGAGGAAAAATGGGAACGCTTGCAAGCTGAAGAACACCATCCCAACCGTGAAGCATGGGGGTGGCAGTATCATGTTGTGGGGGTGCTTTGCTGCAGGAGGGACTGGTGCACTTCACAAAATAGATGGCATCACGAGGAAGGGCAATTATGTGGATATAACTTGAAGCAAGTTAAAACTTGGTCGTAAATGGGTCTTCCAAATGGACAATGACCCCAAGTATACTTCCAAAGTTGTGTCAAAATGGCTTAAGGACAACAAAGTCAAGGTTTTGGAGTGGCCATCACAAAGCCCTGACCTCAATCCTATAGACAATTTGTGGGCAGAACTGAGAAAGCGTGTGCGAGCAAAGAGGCCTACAAACCTGACTCAGTTACACCAGCTCTGTCAGGAGGAATGGGCCAAAATTCACCCAACTTATTGTGGGTTGCTTGTTTAAGGCTACCCAAAACATTTGACCCAAGTTAAACAATTTAAGGGCAATGCTACCAAATACTAATTGAGTGTATGTGAACTTCTGACCCACTGGGAATGTGATGAAATAAATTAAAGCTGAAATAAATAATTCTCTCTACTATTATTCTGACATTTCACATTCTTAAAATAAAGTGGTGAACCTAACTGACCTAAGACAGGGAATTTTTTACTAGGATTAAATATATGTATTTGGCTAAGGTGTATGTTAACTTCCAACTGTAAGTATCAAAAGTAAAAGTAAACCATTTCAAATTCCTTATATTAAGCAAACCAGATGGCACAATTTTCTTTCTTTTACTGACGGATCGCCAGAGGCACACCAAAAATTTACAAACAAAGCATTTGTGTTTAGTCAATTCCGATCAGAGGCAGTAGGGACGACCAGGGATGTTCTCTTGATAAGTGTTTGAATTGGACCATTTTCCTGTCAAAATGTACTTTTGGGTGTCAGGGAAAATGTATGGAGTAAAAATGACATTTTATTTCGTAATAAATAAGTAAAAGTTGGCATAAATATAAAGTAAAGTACAGATACCTCCAAAAAACTACTTAAGTAGTTCTTTATAGTAATTTTTACTTTAGTACTTTACACCACTGCTAGTTACCACAGCCATGAAAATAAAAAAGTGCTTTTTGGTTTTAATTTAAGGTTAGGGTTAGGCATAAGGTTAGCAGTGTGGTTAACGTTAGGTTTCAAAATCACATTTTAAGAAAATAATTGTAGAAATAGCCGGGGTCTATGATTTTGTGGCTGTAGCTGTGGTAACTAGTGACGACCAGGCACAACTCCAATGTAAAATGTTTTTTCTCAAAGTTGCCGGGATGGCACGTCCTACTTATACCAGTACCAGTATCATTACAATGCTTCTATTCGATCAAATAAGCCACAAGTAGCAAATAAGCCATACACTTTTTTGGGGTTAACCAAATGCAACACTCTCATCGACCTCCATACAACAACTTATCGCTTGGTTGAGCAAAAATAAATAAATAACCACCACCTACTGGAGAAGACAGATTTTGGGCCCAGTTATCCCTCTCTTCACCTCTTCCTCTTTGGTTAGTGCTATAGCGCGATTGAAATATAAAGGTAATGTCCGATAAGCCGATATGCAGCAGCATTGAATGTGAATGCAGTCTCCGCGAATGTGGGAACATTTTCTTGAAATTTCAATCGGCTAGAGCACTGAACTTCCCGGATACGGAATGAATCGAGCCCTTAAACTTTATATGAGTGCGTAATTATCTCCATGCTTCACTCTACTCTAAATGAAACATAATAGTAATGTCAAACATGTCAATAAAGAGTGGTATAAACATCTTTATTTGCTTTGAAAATAAACATTGTGCCTGCTTCTTGAATTAATCTGTCACGACAGTTGTTAGAAATGGACCAAGGTGCAGCATGTGTAGAGTTCCACATGTTTAATAAATTAAACTCACCAAAACAATACAGAACAAAACGAACGTGACGTTATGCAGCGCTCACAAGCAACAATACATAAACAAGATCCCACAAAAACTCAGTGGGAAAAGGCTGCCTAAATATGATCCCCAATCAGAGACAACGATAGACAGCTGCCTCTGATTGGGAACCATACCAGGCCAACATAGAAATACAAAAACTAGAGTACCCACCCTAGTCACACCCTGACCTAACCAAAATAGAGAATCAAAAGGCTCTCTAAGGTCAGGGCGTGACATAATCTTTGAATTAATCTGGATGCGTCAATGTAACACATCACAATATGTAACCATCTGACCTACTTATATCTTTTATGCAACTGACTAATGTATCTTAACTCCATGTATAATACTTGGAATAATAAACATTTGCTGAGAAGAGGTTTTGTTCTTGTGTATAATATACAGAGATGGGCAGTATTTCTGGTGCATGTATTTAAAATACATATTTGAATTACTTCTGAGTACTTTGTAATTTGAATAATACTGGGCTGAACTACAATGTAATTTGTATTGTCAAAATAAAATAAAACATTTTATACCATTTGTTTTATAGCAGTTCACATTTTGTGCCCCCCCCCTTTCACCCTCCATTGGTATCAGCAGTCTGATAGCACTATGGTGTGATAAAATCATCTGCTAAATTAACTAAATATACATGTATTGAAAAAATAAACCATTGCAAAGCATGGTGAGTATTATTCTAATGAGCACCGCCACGAAATATGGTCAATAATAATACCCAGTGTGCTTTGCAATTCATTTTGGTATGTTCATTTTCACATCTACATTTACATTTTGGTAATTTAGCAGACACTTATCCAGAGTGACGTGCTCAACTAAGGTAGATAAACAGAACGTTACAGAAAGTGAGAGAGAGCGAGAGCAGGAATGAGGGAGTGAGAGTTAGAGTAAAGTAGAGAGAGAGCAGGAGTGTGTGTGTGAGAGAGAGGAATGTTACAGAGTGTCAAGTTCCATTAGGGATGTGCCGTGTCCGTGACGGGGAGTGTATCTTTCAGGGGAAAGCGGGGTTAAGTCTGTGTTTATGAAACACAGTGGGAGAATGGGCGCCCAAGCCACGCTGGCGCTCTGGCGGTATTTCATGTGTTTGGGGGCCGTCAGGGCCTCGGCTAAGACTGACTGATGGGAACTAAAACCCTCAGCAAGGATTTGGCCTCTTTGCAAATGGAGAAGTTCTCGATGGACAGCAGCTTTGAAGAGATTTCTCTTCTTTCTTTTTTCCAGGGGAAAAGGGGGAAGTGACAGTAAGCTGTAAGACTAACTGCCCAAAGCAAATAGGATGCAAACATGAGAGGCGAATCAAACACAAACAACAACAGGGTATTTTTGCATCATGATCCTCTGCATCAGAGGAAACTGGGATCCACCCAGACATATAACACTGGATTGAGACACAAGCTGCCACTGATACAGATGTTGAAACAACAGCTCTGTTTATGACCACATGGGGGTGCTCTTCACTTTAAGTACCATGCTACGGATCAAATGTTACAGTAGACTATGTGGGTACTGTAAATTACTGAAAGCAACTGAAGATTGCGAGTTGTTACATGCATCTTCAACATGTAGAATTAAATTGGCCATGTTGACTTTAATCTTTGACATATATACGTTTTGTTTGATAGATCTTATTGCTTTCCGACCCATTTTATTATCATACTCACTAACTTTCTCTCCATATACTCTAATAATTATTTTTGTGTGTGTTTTGGGGGTACCCGGAACCCACTTTTACCATCTTTGCTCTCCACATGTTAAAATTCACCCAGGGCACAAGGGCAAGGCCTAGGGGTGTGGTCTGCCCCTCAATCCCTTGCCCCCAGATCTCTGGGCCTCTTGTCCCTGGTTCCCATGTCTCTAGTGGGATTAATCCCTGAACCACAGGTGTGATAATCCCAAACAGAATGGCTCTGCTGAACACAGGGATTGACAGCGACAGGGCCCCAATCCGCTTTGATCACGGGGACAACAGCTGCGCTACGCTTTAATCCACAAACCAAGCATGGCCCAGCCCAAAGAAACAGTCAGAAATGGGAGTACATTCATAATATAGGGCGGAGGTCTGGGGTGGGGGTGGAGGATGGGGGTAGTATCTGTCTGACTCATGGTTCACTCCAAAACATGTCTATCAAAAGTCTATAGAGAATCATACAACACAAACTGTCTCTGTATTTCAGCACATTACTCTGGTTTTGGTGGCAGGAATCAGAGTCACTGTGGAATATTAATAGGACACCAGTGGACCTGGAGGTCAGTGTGACTGACAGCTCAGCACAGCCAGTGGGAGACATGAATAACCTAAGTGTCACTCCAATGGGCGGGCAGGAAGGAAGTCGCATCACCACTGCACTTAGACATGACGACACGGACCAACATGGACCAACTGACAAACAGTGGTGGGAGCAGAGTTGAGCGGGGGAAAGGGAAAGAGGGGAAAAGGGAGGAGGAGGAGGAGGGTACGGGCCGTCACGGCGGCCATTTCAATGGCAGGATGTGGGGCCCATGGCAGCCTCAGCGCCGTCTCCAGAGCGGCGTGAGAAAAGTGCAAGTGGAGCACTCAGTGCCTACATCACTCCCCGTCCATCAACAATCAGCCCAACAGCCACAGGAAAGCAGCACACTCACTGCTCTGGAGTCTATAGAACAAGAGCCTCTTGTGAGTCAGCAACATGTTGCTGATAGAGACTTTATTTACTTACGATGTAATATGTGATTGTCTTACCTAGCTACCTTAAGATGAATGCTCTAACTGTAAGTGACTCCGGATAAGAGCGTCTGCTACATGACTAAAATGTTAATGTCAAAATGTTAATAAAGATTACAATAATTGCAAAATGCAGTGGGACATATACGTACCCCTGGGGAACACTGGATCAACTGTTGCTGATGGAGAAATCAAATCCCACATGGTTGAACGTGAGATGGTTCGAAGGTGTGGATTTTTCCTAGTAACCATGGAGAGCATCAATACTACCTGCTTGGAAACTAAGAAGATGTATCAAATGTCCATTCCTACATAACAGTGATTCCCAAACTTTTTATAGTCCCGTACCCCTTCAAACATTCAACCTCCAGCTGCACCATGGTCAGCGCACTCTCAAATGTTGTTTTTGCCATCATTGTAAGCCTGCCACACACACACACTATACGATACATTTATTAAACATAAGAATGAGTGTGAGTTGTCACAACCCGGCTCGTGGGAAATGACAAAGAGCTCTCATAGGACCACGCCACAAATAATAATATAATAATAATCAATAATTTTGCTCTTTATTTAAACATCTTACATATAAAACCTTATTTGTTCATCGAAAATGGTGAATAACTCACCACAGGTTAATGAGAAGGGTGTGCTTGAAAGGATGCACATAACTCTGCAATGTTGGGTTGTATTGGAGAGATTCTCAGTTTTAAATCATTTTCCACACACAGTCTGTGCCTGTATTTAGTTGTCATACTAGTGAGGGCCGAGAATCCACTCTCACATACAGTGGCTTTTTTATTGTTAAACTAACAAGAAATAAGACACAAAAACAGAAAACTTGAGCACGCATAACTATTCACCCCCCCAAAGTCAATACTTTGTAGAGCCACCTTTTTCTGCAATTACTGCTTCAAGTCTCTTGGGGTATGTCTCTATAAGCTTGGCACATCGAGCCACTGGGATTTTTTGCCCATTCTTCAAGGCAAAACTGCTCCAGCTCCTTCAAGTTGGATGGGTTCCGCTGGTGTACAGCAATCTTTAAGTAATTCCACAGATTCTGAATTGGATTGAGGTCTGGTCTTTGACTAGGCCATTCCAAGACATTTACATGTTTCCCCTTAAACCACTCAATTGTTGCTTTAGCAGTATGCTTAGGGTCATTGTCCTGCTGGAAGGTGAACCTCTGTCCTAGTCTCAAATCTCTGGAAGACTGACACAGGTTTCCCTCAAGAATTTCCCTGTATTTAGCGCCATCCATCATTCCTTCAATTCTGACCAGTTTCCCAGTCCCTGTCGATGGAAAAACATCCTCACAGCATGATGCTGCCACCACCATGCTTCACTGTGGGGATGAGATTCTCGGGGTGATGAGAGGTGTTGGGTTTTGCGCCAGACATAGGGTTTTCCTTTATGGCCAAAAAGCAAAAATGTAGTCTCATCTGACCAGAGTACCTTCTTCCATATGTTTGGGGAGTTTCCCACATGCCTTTTGGCGAACACCAAATGTGTTCGCTCATTTTTTCTTTAAGCATGGATTTTATTCTGGCCACTCTTCCGTGAAGGCCAGCTCTGTGATGTGTATAACTTAGAGTGGTCCTATGGTCAGATACTCCAATCTGCTGTGGAGCTTTGCAGCTCCTTCAGGGTTATCTTTAGTCTTTTTGTTGCCTCTTTGATTAATGCCCTCCTTGCCTGGTCCATGAGTTTTGGTGGGCAGCCCAACATGGTTGCAAAGGGCATCAATGTCTTAACAGCGCGATTTGACAAGGCAGGATACTCTTCCTGTGGTCCAGCAACATAAGACAGTTACACACAGTTTAAAATACTACATGACATTACATTTCATAACTCCTTACTCAACACATCATGTGTTCCCTCAGGCCACCACTACACATCAAGGTGTGTGTAGAGTGCGTGTCTTATCAAGGGTATTTGTGTCTGTGCCCGTGTGTGTCTCTTCACAGTCCCCGCTGTTCCATAAGGTGTATTTTTATCTGTTTTTAAAAATCTGATTCTACTGCTTGCATCAGTTACGTGATGTGGAATAGAGTTCCATGTAGCTATGGCTCTATGTAGTACTGTGCGCCTCCCATAGTCTGTTCTGGACTTGGGGACTGTGAAGAGACCTCTTGTGGCATGTCTTGTGGGATATGTATGGGTGTCCGAGCTGTGTGCTAGTAGTTTCAGGATGTCAACACTTCTTACAAAAACAAGTAATGATGAAGTCAATCTCCACTTTGAGCCAAAGGAGGATTTACTTGCATATTATTAATGTTAGTTCTCCGTGTACTTTTAAGGGCCAGCTGTGCTGCCCTGTTCTGAGCCAATTGTAGTTTTCTGAGGTCTCTCTTTGTGGCACCTGACCACACAACTGAACAGGAGTCCAGTTGTGACAAAACTAGAGCCTGTAGGACCTGCCTTGCTGAAAGTGTTGTTAAAAAGGCAGAGCAACGCTTTATTATGGACAGACTTCTCCCCATTTTAGCTACTGTGGTATCAACATGTTTTGACCATGACAGTTTACAATCCAGGGTTACTCCAAGCAGTTTAGTCACCTCAACTTGCTCAATTTCCACATTATTTATTACAAGTTTTCGTTGAGGTTTATGGTTTAGTGAATGATTTGTCCCAAATACAATGCTTTTAGTTTTGAAATATTGAGTACTAACTTATTCCTTGCCACCCATTCTGAAACTAACTGCAGCTCTTTGTTAAGTGTTGCAGTGATTTCACTCGCTGTAGTAGCTGACGTGTAAAGTGTTGAGTCATTCACATACATAGTCACACTGGCTTTGTCAGTAAAGATTGAAAAAAGTAATGGGCCTAGACACCTGACCTGGGGAATTCCTAAATCTACCTGGATTTTGTTGGAGAGGCTTCCATTCTAGAACACCTTCTGAATTCTGTTAGACAGGTAACTCTTTATCCACACTATAGCAGGGGGTGTAAAGCCATAACACATACATTTTTCATCAGCAGACAATGATCGATAATGTCAAAAGCCGCACTGAAGTCTAACAAAACAGCTCCCACAATCTTTTTAACATCAATTTCTCTCAGCCAATCATCAGTTATTTGTGTAAGTGCTGTGCTTGTTGAATGTCCTTCCCTATAAGCGTTCTGAAAGTCTGTTGTCAATTTGTTTACAGTAAAATAGCCTTGTATCTAGTCAAACACAATTTTCCCCAAAAGTTTACTAAGGGAACAGGCTGATTGGCTGATTGGTCGGCTGATTGGTCGGCTATTTGAGCCACTCAAGGCAGCTTTACTATTCTTGGGTAGCGGAATCACTTTTGCTTCACTCCAGGCCTGAGAGAGGAGACAGAGGAGACAAACAAACAACACTTCCTGATAACAATGTTGAGTGCGCATACGTGTATGTGTGTATTCTGTATGTGTGTATTATGTGTACAAGAGGGCCTTGAAAATCCAACTGAAGAATTTGCCTTTACTTCAATATCCATTAGGTGGCAGCACACCCCATACAATCGCCTTTTCCACACGCAGACAGCTACAGCTTTCCAAAGGCCACATTCTCACCACCTCAAACACCATGGCTCTCTTCAGCTGAGATAACGCTCATCTCACAGAGAGAGGCTAAAGATAGACTCCCCACTACTGATATGAACTGTGTTTAATTAGTAAGGAATTATTGGACTCTGTTGTTTGGCTGAGGAGCCATGCAGTGGACTACTAGTGGACATGAGCCAGTGTTGACTGCCCTCCTGCCCTGTAGTGGCTGGTAGATCAGCGTTATGGGTCCAGGCTAGGGAGGAGAGTTCACACACTATTGCTCTGTGTGTTAATATATCCTCCCAGCTGCCCTGTCAACTTGAGTTTCAAACACACACACACACGGATGCACACTCGTGCGCACACACACACACATACACATTCAGATATAGGACACATGTTTTACATCAGTGAACACCACGGGTAAGAGCTGGGCAAGTTGAATCAGTGTGTCGCTGTGTGTGTGAAACAACAACGAGTCACGCACACAAAAGCACACACTCACACACACACACACACACAGACAGACAATTACAGACACACACTTCAGGTTTGCTCAGTTTAGCTATGAGCCAGTTTATTAAAAAGGACTTAAGAGGACACTCCAAGCTCTGTGCTTTAACAATAGTATAACTAAACAACATGTCAATCCCCACTGAGTCAGTGGACAGGGGCCCGAGGATTCAGCCAGTGACCTTTCTGTGAATGAGGGAGATATTGACTGACAGAGTTAGCTGAATGGGAAGCTGCCTGGGTTAGCAGGGGTAAACTGATACTCCTCTTCTCAGCCCATCAGTAAACACTATTAGTGTGCGTCCAAAATGGCACCCTGTTCCTTATGTAGTGCACTACCAAGTGACAGAACTCCACAGTGACACAGAGAGGTCACTCTGCTTCTCCGGGGTCCCCATGTCACAAGGCCAAAACGATGGCACTGATCCCCCACCCCCCCACGGTTGAACTTTCACCCTTCCTTTACAAAAGAAAGACAAACTTGAGTGAGAAGTTTTTTGTCCCACCGCTATACAAACAAAGCTCGCCCCTGGACCTGATGCTTTCTCACAAGCTCTGGGGATGTGGTGTGTGTGTGTGTGTGTGTGTGTGTGTGTGTGTGTGTGTGTGTGTGTGTTGTGTGTGTGTGTGTGTGTGTGTGTGTGTGTGTGTGTGTGTGTGTGTGTGTGTGTGTGTGTGTGTGTGTGTGTGTGTGTGTGTGTGTGTGTGTGTGTGTGTGTGTGTGTGTGTGTGTGTGTGTGTGTGTGTGTGTGTGTGTGTGTGTGAATGGACGGTCTAGGACAGGGATGTCCCCATTGTAAAGAGTAAAGTGTGGTCCCGTGTGGCTCAGTCGGTAGAGCATGGCCAGGGTTGTGGGTTCATTCCCCACGGGGGGACCAGGATGAATATGTATGAACTTTCCAAATTTGTAAGTCGCTCTGGATAAGAGTGTCTGCTAAATGACTTAAATGTAATGTAAAGTGGCTGTTAGAGGGCTGGAGTAGGGAAGTGTGTGTGTCAGAGTGTGTATGTATGTGTGTGTGTGAGAGAGAGACAAGGTTCTTCTGGTCTCTTATCCTCATGCAGTGACTCTTTCCTGTGGCTCAGGTGGTGGCCTTTTTTTGTGACAGTTGGGAAGACTGTGCGTGTGTGTAGGTGTGCGTAGGTGTGTGTGTGAGAGAACCTGTAGTAATGGGAATGAAGATAGGGGATTTTCTCACGGATGGGTCACAGTGGAGAGGAGCTGAGCGCAGAGACTGATTCTATTCCCACCTGATCCATGAGAAGAGGGAAATATACACTTGGGACAATAGGAAACTAATAGGAAACTAGAATAATGGATCCACACAATGGAGTACAACTAATTGTACTGTACCGTGGGAAAAGACTCATTGTAGAGGTAGGGGACTATCTCCAACAGAGAACCCCATTTAAAGACAAACAGAGGACATGGAGGGCATATACAATTGGAATACCCAGCAAGTAGGTTCTTCCCTGGACCAAGGTGATAGTGAGGTATGGGGGCTGTGTCATGTGACATTGGACTGTGGTTAACCCTGGGTTCTGAGTTTAGGGTTTAAGGTTCACAGAAGCAGGCTGGGTGCCCGCCGCTGGCTCTGTTGGGGACACATCTGTCTAAACACAAGCCCCGTTATTGTTACTGTTTGTGGCTTTGGCTGAAACCATGAATAACAAAGAAAGAACAGCCGCAGTTTACAGGCCATTTTAAAGCTGGCTTGGGTACTGTGTGTGTGTGTGTGTGTGTGTGTAGGCCATTTTAAAGCTGGCTTGGGTACTGTGTGTGTGTGTGTGTGTGTGTGTGTGTGTGTGTGTTGTGTGTGTGTGTGTGTGTGTGTGTGTGTGTGTGTGTGTGTGTGTGTGTGTGTGTGTGTGTGTGTGTGTGTGTGTGTGTGTGTGTGTGTGTGTGTGTGTGTGTGTGTGTGTGTGTGTGTGTGTGTGTGTGTGTGTGTGTGTGCGAGAGAGAGAGAGATGCATGAGGCCGAACCGATGTGTTTCTAAAGAATGTGAAAATAAATGATTGTGTGAGGGTATTGATGCATTTGTGTGGCAGAGTAAGTGTGAGATGGGGCCAAGAGATTGAGGAAAGTATTTTGTCGGTCACTTTGTAGACGCAGGAGGTGAAACTGAGGTGAAAGGGAGGAGGGAAGGAAGGTGTCTCTCCAGGTGTGGGGAGAGGGTTACCCACCCCCCTTTCTCCCCTCTCCTTCTTCTCTGCCCCTGGCTGTGTGTGTGTGTGCACTCTATGTGTGTGTGTGTGGATTTACATATTACGGCCTGCTTATGTTAACTCCAGGCTTAGCCGGTAAGGAACAGTGGTGTTTTATGAGCAGGCCAGGGTGTGGAGGCCTGTAAAGCTATAATGTAAGGCTTTGGAGAAGCGACACCTCTCAGATTACCTAATGAGCGGTGCACTGACACTTAGTGTGTGTTCTGTTTACAACCTCTGTTGTACTGAAAATAGATACCTACATAAAACATGACAAGACTACACAGCTGTTGATTTAGCAGTCATAATGCTGTTTTTAGCAGATAGCTCTAAGGAGGTTCAATCCTAGGATGTGTAGTATCTAAAAGGCTACAGAATACACGTACACTACATATACAAAAGTATGTGGACACCCCTTCAAATTAGTGGGTGGGCCTGGCTCCCAAGTGCCCTCCCATTCAAGGCAGCACCCCTGGCCAGGCGGGAAATCCATAGATTAGGGCCTATTGAATTTAACTCAATTGACTGATTTCCTTATATGAACAGTAACTCCGTCAAATTATTGAAATTGTTGCATGTTGCGTTTATACGGTAGCTTCTAAATTTGAGTTAATCTTTTAAGCTACTGTTCCTGTTTGATTTGTGTTATTGTCTAGAATTGAACAGTGTTCAAAAATGATAGGTTGACAGTAGGTCTGTAGAGTTAACCATCATCATATATATCTATTCAGTATAAAAGCAATGATGAGAAAATACAGGAGCACACACACACAAACACACACACACACACACACAGATTGAGGGATCAATAAAACAAGGCCTTTGTGCGCTGCTCCTGCTGTGGACCCAGGATGTAGTAAATACCAGACGTGGTGAGGGGCCTGCCCTTTACTGACCATGACATACACATCTCTCTCTCTATCTCACTCGCTCTCACTCTCTCTCTCTCCATCTCCATCTTTATCTCTCTCACTCTCCCTCTGTCCTCTCTCTCAGAGCTAGAACAGAAATACTCTCCAGCAAAACAAGATATTTGCTCACCTGTCTTACTCTGTACTGTGTATTCATCGAGGTCAAAGAGTTCAGTAACAGGAAAAGCAATTGTACCATTTGTAACAGTTTAACGATTCCCCTTAACCCGTGCAACCACATCTTCTCCGACCCCTCTTTGCTTCCTCTTACAAGACCCGGGGTCACCAGTGAAAGAGTCATCTCCACAAACACCCCTGGTTACGTTTAGGCTGAATGACCATCCCAGTGGAACGTCAGAGGCAGATGCTGCAATGCCCTGTTGGCTCCAAGTACATAGGGAACACTGATAGCGTTGGGTCTCTTTCTATTGATTAATGATTGATTAATGATTATGCTGATGCCTTTCAGCCCTTCTGCTGTTGGCGTCACAACTTGCCATTGTGAAGATACTGAAGAGATTTGATATTAGAAAGTGAACCCTTCGGGCCTCCCGAGTGGCGCAGTGGTCTAAGGCACTGAGGTGCTAGTGCCGTCACTCCAGACCCGGGTTCGATCCCGGGCTGTATCACAACAGGCCGTGATCGGGAGTCCCATAGGGCGGCGCACAATTTGCCCAGCATCGTCTGAGTTAGGGGAGAATTTGGCTGGGGGGGGCTCACTGCGCTCTAGTGACTCCTTGTGGTGGGCCGGGCACCTGCAGGCTGACATCTGTTGTCAGGTGAATAGTGTTTCCTCTGACACATTGGTGTGGGCGGGTGTTAAGAAGCGCGGTTTGGCCAGTCATGTTTTGGAGGACGCATGACTCGACATGTTTACCCTTTGAAGGAGTGATACACAAGTGGAATTTGATAAGCTCAGTACACGATAGGTTTTCAAAAATCAATGTGACATTTCTGTTGGAGGCTTTGATTTACCTTCATAATAGGAGTGAAAATGTGTTTTTGGTGGAATAACACACATATGTCGTATAACATTACAATTTCTAACACATTACATCAGCGCTATTTGAACTGAACACAGATAACCTGTGACCAGGAACAAAATAAAGACCAAATGCGCGCACGTGCGCTCACGCACAAACACACTACAACTGTAAACTACCCTACAGATTTCATCAAACTTATACCTCAGGTCTTCTCTGTCAAGCACATGAGTGTCTAGCTAGCAGCAGGGTAGTCAGACAGGCAGAGGAGCTGGGACTAGCTCTGGTTGACCAAACGCCAGCAGGGGAGAGTATCCATGTGAATCTTCCATAGGCGTCTATCACATGCCTGTGTGTTATTCCCCAACTCATACAGAGCACAGGGGGATCCCACATTAAGCAGCAGAAGCCCACAGAAACAGGATATTGTGAGAGACCTTTATGTGTTCGAATTGGGGGTGAAAAAGGGGAAAAAAGACAATGTTTCTCAGGTTAAGGTCCAGTTGGTGGGGGCTGAGTACTGGTTTGATAAAATAACATAATAAACCTCTAAGTCCAACTTTGTGAGGTGAGGTGATTGAGTTTAGAATTTCATAACAACGGTGTGTTTGTGTGAGTGCGTGTGTGTGTGTGTGAGTGCGTGTGTGTGTGTGTGTGTGCGTGCGTGCGTGCGTGTGCGTGCGTGTGTGTGTTTATCAGACAGACAGAGAGAGTGACTCAGGCTCGGGGTCAAGGCTTGCCCGTTGGCAACGGATATCGAAATTATTGAAATGTTTTAAAAACATTTCTAAGAAATGCAACAATTGGACAATGGATGAAGATACTCCAAACTTTTATAATTGTTATAATCCGTCAGATATTGACAGAATTATAGCACATTATTTTTTTTACCGGAACAGACAAATTATTATTGGAGTTCAAGGATTTCGGTAGGAATTCAGATATTCAATTTACTGTCAATTTTTTTTTTTCTTGCACTCATATACACTGAACAAAAGCATCAATGCAACATGCAACAATTTCTAAGATTGTATTGAGTTACAGTTAATATAAAGAAATCAGTCAATTTAAATCAATTCTAATCCATGGATTTCACATGACTGGGAATACGGATATGCATCTGTTAGTCACAAATACTGTAAAAAAAAGTAGGGGCGTGGATCAGGAAACCAGTCAGTATCTGGTGTGCAGCGCGACACATCTCCTTCCCATATGCTGTTGATTGTGGCCTGTGGAATGTTGTCCCACTCCTCTTCAATGACTGTGCACAGTTGCTGGATATTGGTGGGAACTGGAACACGTTGTCCTACACTTCGATCCAGAGCATTCTAAACATGCTTAATGGGTGAGATGTCTGGTGAGTATGCAGGCCATGGAAGAACTGGGACATTTTCAGCTTCCAGGAATTGTGTACAAATCCTTGCGACATGGGTCCGTGCATTTTCATGCTGAAACATGAAGTGATGGTGGCGGATAATGGAACAACAATGGGCCTCAGGATCTCATCATGGTATCTCTGTGCATTCAAATTGCCATCGATAAAATGAAATTGTGTTTGTTGACTGTAGCTTATGACTGCCTATACCATAACCTCACCACCAAAATGGGGCACTAAGTTTACAACGTTGACATCAGCAAACCGCTCTCCCACACGACATCTGCCCGGTACAGTTGAAACCGGGATTCATCCATGAAGAGCACACTTCTCCAGCGTACCACTGGCCATCGAAGGTGAGCATTTGCCCACTGAGGACGGTTTCGATGTCAAACTGCAGTCAGGTCAGGACCCTGGAGAGGATGACGAGCACGCAGATGAGCTTTCCTGAGACGGTTTCTGACAGTTTGTGCAACAATTCTTAGGTAGTGCAAACCCACAGTTTCATCAGCTGTCCGGGTGGCTGTATCAGACGATCCTGCAGGTGAAGAAGCCGAATGTGGAGGTCCTGGGCTGGCATGGTTACACATGGTCTGCGGTTGTGAGGCCAGTTGGAAGTACTGCCAAATTCTCTAAAACGACGTTGGAGACTGCTTATGGTAGGAAATAAACATTCAAATCTCTTGCAACAGCTCTGGTGGACATTCTTGCAGTCAGCATGTCATTTTCATGCTCCCTCAAAACTTGATACATCTGTGGCATTGAGTAGTGTGACAAAACTTCACATTTTAGAGTGGAGCTTATTGTCCATCAAATTGCACCTGTGTTATGACCTTGCTGTTTAATCAGCTTCTTGATATGCCAAACCTTTTCTAGGTGGATGGGTTATCTTGGCAAAGGAGAAATGCTCACTAACAGGGATGTAAGCAAAATTGTGCACAAAATATGAGAGAAATAAGCTTTTTGTGCGTATGGAACATTTCTGGGATCTTTAATTTCAGCACATGAAACCCTCTGATAGAAAATAAACACGCTTAGCTCTCGATTAAACCTATCTAAACATACGTTACATTGTTTGCGAGTCATAATATCACTATAATCCGAGTGCTCATTTTAAGAAGTTGCTTTCTTTTCAGCTCGTCTCATTTGTAAACATTTCCACTCTACCACCAATCAAAATAAAATGATCTTTCTTCTCTGTCTTGTGATGTAAGTGTTGAGACGATGCGTTAAATCCCAGATGAAGCTTCAGCGTTCTTATAGATGCAACGGGAAGACAATGTATTCCATTGAGCCCATTTCAGCCATTGGCGGGGTGTGTTTGACAGGTCATTACAAACATTTCCCCGGACGTAATGTTAATGGGGGTAAACGACAGGCACAAGCAAGAGTATGAAAGACTCGCAGGAGTGAAATGAAAGCAATCAATCCAGTGGGATTTAAGACAAGTTGATTTTGCACCCCTCAAACACAGGAAATAGATGGCTTGATTACAAAACAACAGGTTCCCAGGTGGGTGGGGCATATGCATTGCTTGGCCCATGGTGCATAGTGAGGGTGTCTAGCCTGAGAACCAGACTGGAAAGCTTTATCATCACCTCACAAGACATCCGTGGGCCAACACAAACCCACAGGGAGTTTTTAACGGGCAGGACAGGAGGAGGGGGGCTGACCAGACTGGCACTCCTCAGACGACAGGAGGGGGTCTCTTAGGAAGGGGGGCTTGTTGTATTTGGAATGTGTGTCGGACAGGCAGGCTTGGGAATGTTAACGTATGGCGAGTGTAATAAGGGTCTGGAAAAGGACAATGGAAAATGGAGACGGGAGGATGAGAGAAAAAACACTGGTCCGTTATAACTGTTAATGCAGTGGAACGTTATAGAGTACATTTAACCGTCACCCTCCTTTATGCCTGTATGAATACTTCATTAAAAACCTCTTCACCGTCAATCCTGTTTCCTCTGATGATAGTGGCCACAGCTCATCACACCTGAGCAACATTAAAAAACAAATTACAGTGTGCTTTACACCTGAGCACCACACCACTTCAAGCCGCCGCTCTGAAGGAGGACGACCCACTCGTAAAACCTCCCCTATATTATTATCTCTCTCTCTCATCCCTCTCTCCTTCCCTCCCTCCCTGGTGGAGCGTCCTTTTCCCTAACAATGGCCCAGGAATGCAAACTCTCTCACTCCCTCTCTCTCATTCTCCCTCCCAGGGAATGCTGCCGCTTCAGGAATGTGGAGGAGGTGTAGAAGAAGCAAGGAGAAGAAAAGGGAGGAATCTCCTGTCTGGTGGCCCTCCTCGTTGAAGAACATGCTCTAGTTGTCTCAGTGTGAGAAAGAACGGGGGAGAAGTGAAGAGAGAACAGAGGAGAGAAAAGAAAGGAGAACGAGACGCATCACTAACTGCAGGACTGAGAGGAATGAAATGAAATGGCGTTTGCTCTCTTGGGGCCTCATAAACTCTCTGTCTGTCACAACAACCATAGAGACACACTGGGCTATATCTAACAACATTATCACACAGTGATGACAAAAAACAAGCACATGCTCTTGTGCGTGATACACAGTGCAGGTGGTAATGGACACAATAGGGAGATTCCACGCAAGTGTAGTTGGCAGGTAGCCTAGCGGTTAAAAGCATTGGGCCAGTAACTGAAAGGTTGCTGGTTGAAATCTCCGACTAGGTGAAATAGCTGTCTTTGTGCATTTGAGCCAGGCACTTAACAATACTTGCTCCTCTAAGTCGCTCGAGATAAGAATGACTGTAATGTAAAACATTTTGGGTATCTCAGAGTATTCTGGTAATTCTCACATAGAAACATCATTGGGAAGAATGATGTTTGACATGCTTTTTACATTTGTATCACAAATCATAATACAAGTGGCCATTTTAGGCCCTTTTTAGACCTATACGGGCCTCCTGTAAGACCCTATGATCTGTACATGATACAGACAACATCTTGGTGTCATTATACTCCTGATAGTGTGCTCAAACATATAGAGTATGTCTACATTTTTCACATTACTTTATTCAACATAAAAAATAGGAATATCTCAAAAGTATCCTTTTGATTTGTCTTGTTTTTAGACATCTTGTTTGGAACAATGTACCCTTCAAACACATCACATTTTCAGAGTGGCTCTCTGTTACTTTTAATGACGACCCATTTTATACATAGAAAATGACATTATAGGTCATTAACCAATCGCAGTCCTCGTTTAGGATTGCACATTCAGCAAGTACTTCTGGAGTATATTGTTCAAAGCAATATGTCTTAAAATTAACAAATCAAAATAGTATTTTTAATGTTGAAGACATGAATAGGAAAAATTGCATTTCAGAATCTAGACATACTTCATATTTGAGAGCACACTATAAGGAGTATAATGTACTGTACGGTTCATGGATCATAGGGTCTTACAGGAGGCATGTAAAGGTCTAAAAAGGGCCTAAAATGGCCACTTTTATCATGATTTGTGATACAAATGTAAAAAGCATTTCAAGCATCCTTCCTCCCAATGAAGTTTCTATTTGAGAATTGCCAGAACAATCTGAGACACCAAAAATATTTTCCGCCTAAGCTGAAGACTAGGTCTTCATTTTGGTTCAGGTAGTCCAAACCTTTATCATGGCAGCTTTATGCCTAATTATGATACTACACCATATCTCACCCCCACTTGTATCTTAATAAATCTGAAGATGCTTCTAGTTTATCTTTCTCCCGCAACCCTCGTTCTCTCTCTTTCTCTACATCTCTACCTCTCGCTCTTTCTGTAAAAACGTCAGAGTTTCAAACGTCGTTCCCTTTCCGTCGGGCTCTCTTTTCACAACACTTTCCTTGACAGTCATTTGATCAAAGCCAACACTTCTCTCCCTTCTCAGGCATTGCAGGGGTGAGAAATGTTTGGCACAGTGGGAGATTTGTTTGGAGGCTTCAACACTCCACAGTAGGCCTCTACGCCTCCGCGCCTCCGCCCGTGCTATACGCTCCACAACAGACAGGGAGAAAAGTTGTTCCTTATTATCAGGCTTTATGAAATCCACCAGGGCCCCATTATGGGAAAACAAGAGAGTTTTCAGCAGTAAAGAGATGTATAGAAAGAATCACAGGAAGCTGGTGAGGGGAGGACGGCTCATAATAATGTCTGGAATGGAGTGCACAGAATGGTGTGATGTGTTTGATACCATTTCATTCATTCCGTTCCAGCCATTCCTATTAGCCCGTCCTCCCCAATGAAGGTGCCACCAGCCGCCTGGGAAAGCGTTAGATGTAAGCACATAGGTAAAGAAAATATGCGTTTCTTTATTACAGTGGTTCTGTTAAATGATCTAAGGGGTAATGAGAAAGAAAACAAAAGGGATTTGAGGGACTGGGAGATGTGTTTGACATCAACTTTGGCCTCAGAAAAGCATCTAGAGACAGAACCTCACAAGAACAAACAAAACGCACGGTTGCTTCTTCCAGGAATACATAGACGTTGTCACGGATCCCCTTGGTACTGCTGCTCATTCTGTTCCCCAGTTCCGGAGGTCTACGTCACCTGTTTTCAGGCTTCACTGAACGGGATTCATTATCATCAACTGTCTTGTCTAATTACACACACCTGCTTCCCATTTCCCCTGATTAGTATGTTATATATGTGCCCTCTGTTCCCTCTGTCTTTGTCGGTTATTGTTCCATGTCTGTTGGTGGTGTGAGTACCTATGTGTTGGTCCAGCTGTTACGCCACGTGCTTTATATATTGTGTATTACGGGTATCGTCGCTCTTTTGTTTGGGTACAGCCCAGTGTTTTTGTATACGTGTTTGTTTTGGGTGTATTAAAAACCCCTGTTGTGTATTCCTGCGCCTGTCTCCAAAATCCTTTATACCAGTGTGACAGATGTCGTTATACACAAGAGTGTGGTACACACTCTCATGCTCCATGTGCATTCTACGAGGACGCTCTCTTGAGTATGTTCTTGTGAGGACAAGTGTGGAGTACGCAGAACACATTACATTTAAGAAGCACTTGGACTCCCCCTACTGTATTACCTCACGCTGCATCTCCCATTCCCTGAACCTTCTTCCAGCCAGGACAATGGCAACAATAGAGACAAAACAAGCTATACACAAAGCAAACATTTTACTTCATGATTATCAGCTAGATATATGTGAATCGTTGTAATCTAGCTACCCAGCTAGCTAGTGAAACAAGGATAAATTACCTAAAACTAATGTTATGCAAGGTACAGTAGATGTCAATTCTTCGTGGGTAACTAGCTAACAATTCTTTGTGGCTATCTGGCTAGCTAACAGTAGTAGCCAGCCAGTTAGCTCTATTGACTTACTTGGGCTTGAGACTTACGCACACCAACGTGGGTATTGTAGGCAGGTAACCATGCCAAAATGAACACAGCATGTATTTATTAACGTATCAAGTTAAAATATTGTAGTCAGGCAACGTATGAGATGTGAATAGGCAACATTTTATTCTGAATTCGGAGTGTATTTTCTCTCGCTTCAGCTCAAATAATGGCCGCCATTAATTTAAAGAACATTTGCATAATTTTTTACGTCGGTGCGTTATATTTCTTTGCATACTTTCCGTTGAAGCTTGCATCGATGCTTCAAAAAAAAAAAAAGAACGCAGTACGCATTCGAGAAGTGCCCTCCGTGCTCCTTTTTGCATACTTCGACCCTTCTGCTCCAATGTTCATGCTCGGAGCACGGTAGTATGCATTTTGAGAAACACCCTAGATGTCAAAGCCATGCATTTCTGGAATACTGTCAGGTATTACATGCATTTTAGCAAAGATGCAAATGTACAGTATCTACATGTATTTGAAATACATTTTACGTAACGTTAAATATACTGAAATGTGTTTTGTTCCTGTATGGGTTGTTTAGCTACTGCAGCACGTGTGTGTGTGTGTGTGTGTGTGTGTGTGTGTGTGTGTGTGTGTGTGTGTGTGCTGTGTGTGTGTGATGTGCCTGTGTGTGTGTGTGTTGTGTGTGTGGTGTGTGTGTGTGTGTGTGTGTGTGGAGTACGATATGTGTGTGTGGCTGTTTATTTACATAGTCTGGGTGTATGTGCGTGTCTTTTACAGTAAACTGTGTGTTCTTAAGTGTGTGTTCCATCTCCCTTCTCCAGAACAGAGGCTGAGAAGTCCACCCACCCTGGCAAACTCTTCCCCAGTCTTCTTAATTATAAGATCTCCACTGGAGATCCCTGCATTGTAAAGAGCGTCCAGTAGCATAGCAGTAGGCTCCAGCCAGGCTCCATGCAGCCCAGCTCAGGCCCCATTGTGGACCAATGTTCTGAGGAAGCAGCAGAGGAGACAGGGTCTGAGACAGGGGTCTGGAGGAAACCATGTGACCTGAGTGGATTAGCAGGAAGTCCTCGGGGCTAAAGAGAAGTCTTCTCATCTGACTGCCACTCCTCTTCCTCTACCGCCCCAGGGACAGATTAACCTGCAACACATACTCACACAACACACCACACTCACATAACCGTCCGCTGCAACACACACTCACATACCCACCACCTGCAACACACACTCACACCCGGCACACTGCAACAAACACACGCACGCACACACACGGCCCTGCTGCAACACATTTACTGCACATTTACTGCAACACAAACACATTTACAGCTCAAACTGAGAAAGAAACAAGCAGATATGTGGGCCTTGTTAACACATGTGTGTGCGCACATTGTGTGTGTGTGTGTGTGTGTGTGTGTGTGTGTGTGTGTGTGTGTTGTGTGTGTGTGTGTTGTGTGTGTGTGTGTGTGTGTGGTGTGTGGTGTGTGTGTGTGTGTGTGTGTGTGTGTGTGTGATGTGAGGAGTGTTTGAGGGACGGGAATGATAACATATGATGACCTGAGTGAATGTGGCCAATTATCTGTGTGGACTGGGGCGGGGGGGGGTATGTGTGTTTTTTGTTGGAAGTGGTGGGTGGGAGTGAAGAAGGCCAGAGGCCTTGACAACATGTAACAGGTTCACAGATTGGCCACAGGGTAAGAGCCTGGGAGAATCTCACAGCTGCCACTATCTCTGACTGATGGCACTGAGAACAGGACTGACCTGAGGATCGATGGAGAGAAAACACAGAAACAGCAAAAATTGTGTGTGTGTGCTTGTGTGTGTGAGGTTCGTAAATATGGGAATGCACCTGCATTAATACGTCATTTGTCATATGTGAGCTCAGCTGTTATATTGTTTAGCACAACAATGTAAAATATATCACTTATTATCAGTTGAATAACATTTCTTTAAAGTCCCATTAAGATGACTGACTATGTACTCATGTAATGGGGCATGGAAGTACTGAAATAAGTGGATTCCACTGTGCCATAGCATCGTAATACTGAATACATTCACAATACAAAAATATGCTGCCTCACTGTTGTGTTTTGAAAGCTATTGAATTTGCAGCTTATCTTTATGGATGTGCATTCACAGTGTGGACAAGGAGCCAGCTCTCTGTCAATTCAGAATGGTTTCCAACCCTAAAAGTTTATATTAAAAAACAAAACCAGGCATAAACAACGTCAATTTCAAGCTTTCTATTTTTCAGACACAAATGCAGTACAATTGTAGGCACCATGCCAGGGGAAAGAAAGAAAACACTGTGAAATGAATGTTGGAGAATAACATTTTCTAAGAGGCCTGAGTTGTCTCTGAAAGTGACATTTGCTGCCATGTCATGTAAACCATAACTAGAACCATTAGTTGAATACACACAGTGATCACATGCGCAGCCACCATGGCAATAAGGATTAAGATATTTTGTGTTTGTCCTGTAAACCAGAGTGGCCAGTGAGCCTATTCCCTTCTCCCACACCAATCAGTCAGTCCTGTAAGTTAGCACAAGTCTATTTTCACATGACAGCCCTCAGTGTTTTCTCTTGCACGGCAAATTAAAGCACAATAAAGCACAATAACAAAATGAAAGTGCAATAACAAGGTCCAGTATTTTTCCTGGCCTCCCCTTTCCTCTGCAATTAAAGAGAACCAAAACAAAGGGGGAGATAACGAGATTTTAGCCCTCTCTCCCCCTCCCCCCTTTCCCTTGCTTGTCACACCAATACACCACAAATTGAGAGAGAAAGCAATCCTCTGCCTCCCCCCCTCTCCCTCCTTCCCTCACCCCTCGACCCCTCCTTAAGCCTCCGATCACCCCAGGCTGTGGCCTAAAGCTAAAGCGGCCATGTGTAACGTAGGGCAACAAGGCTAACGAAGGAGAGGGGGGGAGTGAGGAGGAGGAAGAGGAGGAGGAAAATAAAGAGGAGAAGATAAGAATTCAATCCATTTACAGATGAAGAATG
Organism: Salvelinus sp. IW2-2015; assembly: GCF_002910315.2. Taxonomy (NCBI): domain Eukaryota; kingdom Metazoa; phylum Chordata; class Actinopteri; order Salmoniformes; family Salmonidae; genus Salvelinus; species Salvelinus sp. IW2-2015. The sequence continues at coordinate 13,952,017 of NC_036875.1, read as the reverse complement.
TAGGGCGGATGGAGAGGAGCAGCAGAGCAGACCATGGTGAAAGAGTGGAGGGATAGAAGAAGAGGGGGGAGGTATGGAGGAGAAGGATGAGTATGAAAGAGTGGAGCTGGAGGAAGAGGAAGCAGGGAGCAGCTCTGAGAAGAAGGGAAGGAGAAAGAATAGGAGATGGAGGAGGAGTGGAGGAGGAAGAGGAGGAGTAAGACTGTGTTAGTCTGAGGGCTGATCCTAGATTAGCTCATGTCGTCACTGTTATGAGAGAAAAGAAAAGAACAAGTAGAGGGATGAGCCGGAAGAGAGAAAAGAGGAGTAGTTTGTCTGTAAGGGTTAATCCCACTGGTAAAGCCTGCGGACACCCTGGAGAGAGACAAAAGATAATGGGAGAAAATAGAGGGAATGGGAGAACAGAGCGAAAGGAGGAAAACGATGGAGAATGAGGGAAAGAGAGGTGCACTTAGAAGGACTGAGATTTAGAAAGAGAGAGTTACAAGGCGAACGTATGTATGATTAGGAGATAGAGCGTATGGCGAAAGAGAGAGTGATGGGGGCATTGTTGTGGAACCGCGTCCTTAACCCTGTGGAACGCTATGTTTTTCTTACCCGGGTTTAACCACCCCATCAGATAAGGGGCCGAGCTGACCCCCATTCAGGGGCGACAGGGCAGAAGTGATATCTTGGCCCTCTGACTGACAGGCCTAGGATCAGTGGGGCGGGGATAGAGGATGCCGGGGGGGGGGGGGGGGGYCCGTTTGTCACTTTATCCATCTTAGGGCCAGGTCAGCTGACCTATGGACAAACGCGGGTTGACAGGCCAATGAGGCACAAACACTAACATTTACCCCACTCACTTTGCTCATTACTGGGCCACACACCACTAGAGAAGACACTAAACTCACACACATCACTGTAGCTAATGTACTGGGCCCAATGACTAGAGAACAGTGGGAGGATGGGGGAATGGGATGGACAGGGTTGAGTTTCCCAAAAGACCCGAACATGGCACATTGTTTTCTCACCGCACAGCTGCAATAGAGAGTTTCAATTATCAAAATGTTGCATAGTCAATCTTCTGCGCATGAACAAATGACATTTGTCAAATCAAGCCCTTTGCTGTTCTACGAGTGGCGTTGGTCTGGGTCAAATAGCCAGGCGGACAGTGGTCCCACTGACATACAGACAGACATATAGACCAGGAGTGGGCAACTCCAGTCCTCCAGGGCCTGATTGGTGTCACACTTTCCCCCATCCCTAGAAAACACAGCTGATTAATCAAATCGCATTCTAAACTGAAGATCATGATTAGGTGATTATTGGAGTCAGGTGTGTTAGCTGGGGCTGGGGCAAAACTGTGACACCAATCAGGCCCTCGAGGACTGGAGTTACCCACCCCTGATATAGACAGATGCATAGACAGACAGACAGTGGCGTCATTAGGCCTGGGAACTCTATCCCTCTCTGTCTCTCTCTCTCTCTCCTGCTGCATGCTCATGGTTATGAGTGTGTGTGAGTGTGTGGCTCCGGAGCCCTGTGTCCCTTTGTCCAGCAGGGCTGATCCCACACTGATAGTGTCTGCCTGGCCAGGAAGCAGGACAATGCCAGGCAGCAGAAGAGGAAAGGCTGGATCAACCAACCCCACTCAGACGCAAGGAGAGAAAGGGAGTGGGGGGATACAGAGAGAGGGTGGGATGAGAGAGATAGAGGGAGAGAGAGAGAGGGGGGTGAGAGAGACAGAGAGACAGAGAGAGTCAGAGAAGAAGAGAGTAGAGAAAGAGAGAGAGAGAGAGAGAGAGAGAGAGGAGGAGAGAGAGAGAGAGAGAGAGAGAGGGGGGGGGGGGGGTTGGGGCAGGAGAGAGACAGAGAAGTGAGCCTGTCAATGCCTATTTCATGCAGAGTTTCATGAGGGATTTGCTATCTGGAATGACACAGGATGTCAAATTAAATATAAAATAATATCTAAATATATTTGTCACATGCGCCGAATACAAAAGGTGTAAACCTCACAGTGAAATGCTTACTTACAAGCCCTTAAACAAAATGTTAAGTGTAAGTAAAACATAGATAAGTAAAATATTGAAAATAAAAGTAACAAATAATTAAACAGCAAAATAACAATAGCGAGGCTATATACAGCGGTTACCGGAACAGAGACAATGTGCGAGGGCACCGGTTAGTTGAGGTATAATGTACATGTAGGTAGAGTTAAAGTGACTATGCATATATAATAAACAGAGAGTAGCAGCAGCATAAAAGAAGGGTCTGGGTAGCCCTTTGACTAGATGTTCAGGAGTCTTATGGCTTGGGGGTAGAAGCTGTTAAGAAGCCTTTTGGACCTAGACTTGGCGCTCCGGTACCGCTTGCAGTGCGGTAGCAGAGAGAACAGTCTATGACTAGGGTGGATGGAGTCTTTGACAATTTTTAGGGCCTTCCTCTGACAACACTGGTATAGAGGTCCTGGATGCCGTAGGCATTAACCTCTGTAGTGCCTTGCGGTCCGAGGCCGAGCAGTTGCCATACCAGGCAGTAATAAACTCAGCAAAAAAAGAAATGTCCCTTTTTCAGGACCCTGTCTTTCAAAGACCATTCGTAAAAATCCAAAAAACTTCACAGATCTTCATTGTAAAGGGTTTAAACACTGTTTCCCATGCTTGTTCAATTAACCATAAACAATGAATGAAAATGCACCTGTGGAACAGTCGTTAAGACACTAACAGCTTACAGACGGTAGGCAATTAAGGTCACAATGAAAATGTTACTGACTCCGAAAAATACCAAAAGAAAGGTGCCCAGGGTCCCTGCTCATCTGCATGAATGTGCCTTAGGCATGCTGCAAGGAGGCATGAGGATTGCAGATGTAGCCAGGGCGATAAATTGCAATGTCCGTTCCACGAGATGCCTAAGACAGAGCTACAGGGAGACAGGACGAACAGGGGATCGTCCTCGCAGTGGCAGACCACGTGTAACAACACCTGCACAGGATCGGTACATGCGAACACCACACCTGCGGGACAACAACAACTGCCCAAGTTACACCAGGAATGCACAATCCCTCCATCAGTGCACAGAATGTCCGCAATAGGCTGAGAGAGGCTGGACTGAGGGCATGTAGGCCTGTTGTAAGGCAGGTCCTCACCAGACATCACTGGCAACAACGTTGCCTATGGGCACAAACCCACCGTTGCTGGACCAGACAGGACTGGCAAAAAGTGCTCTTCACTGACGAGTCGCGGTTTTGTCTCACCAGGAGTGATGGTTGGATTTGCATTTATGGTCGGAGGAAGGAGCATTACACTGAGGCCTGTACTCTGGAGCGGGATCGATTTGGAGGTGGTGGGTCCGTCATGGTCTGTGGCGGTGTGTCACAGCATCATCGGACTGAGCTTGTTGTCATTGCAGGCAATCTCAACGCTGTGCGTTACAGGGAAGACATCCTCCTCCCTCAAGTGGTACCCTTCCTGCAGGCTCATCCTGACATGACCCTCCAGCATGACAATACCACCAGTCATACTGCTCGTTCTGTGCGTGATTTCCTGCAAGACAGGAATGTCAATGTTCTGCCATGGCCAGTGAAGAGCCCGGATCTCAATCCCATTGAGCACATCTGGGAACTGTTGGCTCGGAGGGTGAGGGCTAGTGCCATTCCCCCCAGAAATGTCCGGGAACTTGCAGGTGCCTTGGTGGAAGAGTTGGGTAACATCTCACAGCAAGCAAATCTGGTGCAGTCCATGAGGAGGAGGTGCACTGCAGTACTGAATGCAGCTGGTGGCCACACCAGATACTGACTGTTACTTTTTATTTTGATCCCCCTTTGTTCAGGGACACATTATTCAATTTCTGTTAGTCCCATGTCTGTGGAACTTGTTCAGTTTATGCCTCAGTTGTTCAATCTTGTTATGTTCATACAAATATTTACACACGTTAAGTTTGCTGAAATTAAACGCAGTTGACAGTGAGAAGACGTTTCTTTTTTTGCTGAGTTTACAACCAGTCAGGATGCTCTCGATTGTGCAGCTGAAGAACCTTTTGAGGATCTGAGGACCCATGTCAAATCTTTTCAGTCTCCTGAGGGGGAATAGGTTTTGTCATGCCCTCTTCACGTCTGTCTTAGTGTGTTTAGACCATGTTAGTTTGTTGATGTGGACACCAAGGAACTTAAAGCTCACAACCTCTTCCACTACAGCCCTGTTGATGCGAATGTGGGCGTGCTATGTCCTCCTTTTCCTGAAAACCACAATCATCTCCTTTGTCTTGATCATGTTGATGGAGAGGTTGTTGTCCTGGCACCACACGGCCAGGTCTCTGACCTCCCTATAGGCTGTCTCATTGTTGTCAGTGATCAGGCTTACCAGTGTTGTGTCATCGGCAAACTGCCTGGCCATGCAGTCATGAGTGAACAGGGAGTACATGAGGGGACTGAGCACGCACCCATGAGGGGCCCCCGTGTTGAGGATCAGCGTGGCGGATGTGTTGTTGCCTACCCTAACCACCTGGGGGCGGCCCGTCAGGAAGTCCAGGATCCAGTTGCAGAGGGAGGTGTTTAGTACCAGTGTTCTTAGCTTGGTGATGAGCTTTGAGGGCACTACGGTGTTAAATACTGAGCTGTAGTCAAGGAATTGCATTCTCACATAGGTGTTCCTTTTGTCCAGGTGGGAAAGGGCAGTGTTGAGTAAAATAGAGATTGCATCATCTGTGGATCGGTTGGGGCATCATGCAAATTGGAGTGGGTCTAGGGTTTCTGGGATAATGGTGTTGATGTGAGCCATGACCAGCCTTTCAAAGCACTTCATGACTGCAGATGTGAGTGCTACGGGTCGGTAGTCATTTAGGCAGGTTTCCTTAGTGTTCTTGGGCACAGGCACTATGGTGGTCTGCTTGAAACATGTTGGTATTACAGACTCAGTCAGAGTCCAGTTGAAATTGTCAGTGAAGACACTTGCCAGTTGGTCAGCGCATGCTCGGAGTACATGTCCTGGTAATCTGTCTGGCCCACCGGCCTTGTGAATGTTGACCTGTTTAATAAAGGTTACTCACATCGGCTACGGAGAGCGTGATCACACAGTCGTCCGGAAAAGCAGATGCTCGCATGCATGTTTCAGTGTTACTTGCTTCGAAGCGAGCATAGAAGTAATTTAGCTCATCTGGTAGGCTTGTGTCACCTTGCAGCTCGCGACTGTGCTTCCCTTTTGTAGTCTGTAATATTTTGCAAGCCCTGCCACATCCAACAAGCGTCGGATTCGGTGTTGTACGATTCAATATCAGTCCTGACATTAAACGCTTTGCCTGTTTAATGGTTCATCGGAGGGCATGGCGGGATTCATTATAAGCTTCCGGGTTAGAGTCCTGCTCCTTGAAAGTGGCAGCTCTAGCCTTTAGCTCAGTGCTGATGTTGCCTGTAATCCATGGCTTCTGGTTGGGGTATGTACGTACGGTCACTGTGGGGACGATGTCATCGATGCACTTATTGATGAAGCCAGTGACTGATGTGGTGTGCTCCTCAATGCCATCGGAAGAATCCCGGAACATATTCCAGTCTGTGCTAGCAAAACAGTCCTGTATCTTAGCATCTGCTCCGCTATCATGTGAATAAAAAAGACACCCCCTCCCAGATAACAGATGAATAATGCTAACACTAATAGCTAATACAGGTAAGGTCATCTTGCCTGAGCTCCAGAAGCCAGGGTTAGCTAGAATAGCTGTGGTTAACAGAGGGCTCCAGAGGCCAGGGTTAGCTAGAATAGCTGTGGTTAACAGAGGGCTCCAGAGGCCAGGGTTAGCTAGCCTAGCGGTGGGTAACAGAGGGCTCCAGAGGCCAGGGTTAGCTAGCCTAGCGGTGGGTAACAGAGGTTGTGGTGGTGATGAAGCTGGAGCAGGAGTTGTTGCCTGTTTGTCAAGGCTAATCCCATGTCCCGTGGGACTGAGGCCATTGACTAGAGCTGGGAGTTAATAGGACAGAAGAGAGGGATAAAGACACCCTGTCGAGGCGGAGGGGGAAAGGAATGATTGAGAGTGAGAGGGGAGGTAGAGAGAGAACATGGGTACAATCTGGAGAAGAAAGAAGGTTGAGTGATAGAGGAGGAAAAGCGGAAATTGGGGAGCAAGAGACGGATGGGAAAGAGGAGACTCTCTGTGAAGAAAATGTTCTTTTTAGATGTGGTAACATCTTTTGCATCTCATGAAAGTTTCAATCCAATAATAACTAATGAGATACCATTTTAATCCCAAAAGCCAAGCGATAGTGGAACTGGAGGTGTGGAGAGAAAGGGATGAATAAAAAAGAGAGGAGTCCTGGGAAGAGGGTTTGTGAGAGGGCCCACCCCCTACGGTCAATGCTATTCTATCTCTTCTCTCCCCTCCCTCTCTCCCTCTCGGTTCCCCCTGTCTGTCCCTCCCCTCAATCAGATCCATTCTACCTCCTCTCATGGCTAATCC
>NC_036875.1:13937573-13938961 GCF_002910315.2 Salvelinus sp. IW2-2015 | reverse complement strand
CTCTCCTCTCTCCTAAAATAGGGTTTCCCTCTCTACGATATGTGTTTCCCCTGGGAAAGCTTAGCGGCCCTTTCCTGCCATAGAGCTAGGAAAACGAGCCGCCAGGGTGTGTGTGTGTGTGCCACCTGCAGAATGCGTTTGGGACCTCAAACACCAATGGGGCCTGTCGACCAACCACCCGATCGGGTTTCAGCAAATGGTCACAACATAAGCCACCGCCACAGCCGCTCACTTTGAAGAAGAAGAAGAAGGGAGAAAATTAGCTTCAAGACCTCCTCTCCTCCTTTCTTCTCCTCTCTTCTGTACCTATTTGTTCCCCAAACCTGGCCCCACCACCGTGAGAGAGAGGTGCAAGCATGAGAAGTTACAACTTGAGACGCGTCGGAGGTTAACTTCTCATTTGACCTCAGGAGGACCCCGGGTAACTTAGCGCCAAGGGTTAACCTCCACCTGAAAGGAGATTTTAACCTGAGCGAGATGCCGTCCCCACAGGAACCTCACACAGCTGGCTCCCAGCAATGTTATGACGTGGGGACAAAGGCAGTTGTCACTCTCTAACTCACACAGAGACAAAAACGAAGGGTATTGGTTTCATACGTGTGAATGCGCAGGACAGTGATTAATATATAGTTTCCTGCGTGGGAGGTTTTTGTTTTCATATTTGCAGTGAATGAGGTTCCTCTCCGCCATGTCTAAAGCAACAATAAATATGTCACATCAACTTGATAAAGTATGGATCTATAGACTAACTGATGGGTAGATGGGGCCCAGGTGGGGCCCATCTGAAAGTCCAATAGATTACTATGACAGTAGAACATGTGCAGGGAAAAATCGACAAAATATTACATGACAGTATGATATGATTGATGGTGCGCATGAAGATTTAAAACCCTTACAGTGGCTTGTGGTATTCCGACCATTTCATGATAACAGCTCCTTAGAATTTCTTGATTCATCTCTCATTATATCAACATGTCTCTTTAGTCAACTGAAAGTCAACCACACCTTGACAGATACGCTATGCAGAAAAAAAAGAAACATTTTAAGAAGCACAAAACGTGCAAGTACTAGTTACAGATAGACATCTTAATTGAGTCTCCCCCTGCAGTATATCCTCTGAACTCAGCATGCCATACGTCCAAGCCCCCTGTGACCAGCGTTCCAGACCAGAGGAGACCCCTACCCCTCTCCCCAACGTTCCAATGTGAGGGCTAATGGGTAAAAGGGCCGCTCTGGAACTCTGGCCCCCAGCTGTTTGGCCCCAGATGGGACGCTTCCTGTCTGATCCTGTTCCAGATGTAGGGGGGTTCTCTCTCTCTCTCTCTCTCTCTCTCTCTCTCTCTCTCTCTCTCTCTCTCTCTCTCTCTCTCTCTCTCTCTCTCTCTCTC
>NC_036875.1:13855356-13936938 GCF_002910315.2 Salvelinus sp. IW2-2015 | reverse complement strand
CTCTCTCTCTGTGTCCCTCTCTCTCTCTGTGTCCCTCTCTCTCTCTGTGTCCCTCTCTCTCTCTGTGTCCCTCTCTCTCTCTGTGTCCCTCTCTCCATCTCTCCACGAAACCATTCCCCACTGTCCCCATGATCAATCCCTCTACTCACTGACAAAAAACACATGTGTGAGGAGAAATGTTTAAAAACTGTTTGTGAAACCTTTGACATGTTTGCATACTGGGCCATGAGCAGGAAACCACCTTCTCCCAAGTTGGGAAAGTCTTCCTATGGGAAGGACATATGGGATGGAGAACAAAGAGAGACATTTGGATGACTGACTAAGAGCTAACACAACCAACTCACAATACAATGTTACAGATCTGCTATCTTAATTTGATCACTATTGTCGCAGATCATTTTCCTGCGTAGCAGGAAATGCAAATTGTTGTGTATTATATGTTTAAAAAGGCTTCTAAAGTTTGTAATTTGCACTTTAACATTTAACATCAGACATGATTTGCCCTGACATAAAATGCATCAACCCCTGCAAAAATGTCCATTAATTATAATCCACATAATAATTGACATTTCCTGTTGATGCAGGATTATTTTCCTGCTGTGAGAAGCAGGGTCAAACTAAGATGGTGTATTTGTATCCGTCTGTTCCAGGAGGTTAAATAGATGTAGATACCTTTCTACCCCTCTCTCCCTCTTCCCCCTGTCTTATCCTCTTCAGTAACAGAATGACACTGGCAGACACACGCTGACATACGCCTCAACAATACCCAGTGTGTTAAAATATTAACTTGCTCTGCCTTGTTAAACAAGGTAGCTAGTCTCTCTCTATCTCCTGGTCATAAAGGCCTTCTGTCTGTTCACCAAGCAGGGCCATAAACCTGGGGTCTGTCCCTCGCCCCCCTGCCCGGCCCGAGGTCCCCTTGTCAGGCTAACGCAACAGTGGCATCTGCCCTCAGGACCACTCACAAAGAGCAGTATGGAACTCTTAATGGTGTTGGATACAGACAGACCTGGAGCTTGGAGGGAGGTCGAGGGAGACATATGAAGAAAAGAACGGTCTTTAGAAACACGGGTGGGAGTTGTGTGCGGCAGAGTGTGTGTTTGTGTGTGTGTGTGTGTGTGCGTTCTTGCGAGTCAGTGTGTGTGTTTTGTCAAAGTAGGCCAGCTGCCCTTTCAAAGGGTTCTGTGCTCCTCGTCTCACCCTTTCCCCTGTCTCTGTCCTCTCTCCTCTCCCCTGTCACTGATCCCTGCTCTTTGTGAACCTCCTTCCCTCTCTCCTTCCCTCTCCAGGAACCATTGATGGGGGATTAACTCTCTAAGTGTCAATCAATACTATTTTCTTTCTTTCCTCTCCACCCCTTCCCCTCTTCTCCCCTCTCTCGTTCTAGCTGCAGAGAATTTTAATTGCAGGTTAAGCCATGAGGAGGATGCCTGGCAGTGTTTTTTTTCTTCCATTCCTCCATTCCGTTCTGTTCCTTCCCTTTTTTTCTCAAGCTGTTTGCTCAGCTCTGGGTGGCTGGGTTTGGAGATGGAGGGAGAGAGAAGAAAGAGGAGAGGGAGAAAAGAGCTGTCAGAGAAAACAGTAATAAACATCTATTAGAACTCTCAGCTGTCAGGAATGGAGAGCTCGTTAGTTGTGTGTACTACGTGTGTATGTGAGCAGCATGTGTGTGTGTGTGCGTGTGCGTGTGTGTCTATGCCTGGGTTGAAAGAAAGGTTGATCATCTTTAACCAGAAGTCAACCCATCACAACACACTTTCTCAGTCCTGTTTATCAAAAACACAATGTCGACGCAAAAAGTGGGTGTGGAAAAAGTGGGAGAATGAGAAATGGAAAGTTTCAAAAGAGTAAATATTTGTCCCCTCGAAATGGAACATCATAAAATGGCCCGACTGCATTTATGTTGTGTGAATATAAATGTGGAACAGTTTCCTGTGTGAACAAACAATATTTTTATCGCCCTCCCACAAAGTGTTTTGGTTGCTTGAAACTTCCACAAGCAGCAGAGATAAGACACACACACACCACACACACACACACACACACACACAACACACACACACACAACACACACCACACACACACACACACACACACACCACACACACACACCACACACACACACACACACACACACACACACACACACACACACACACACACACACACACACACACACACACACACACACACACAGGTGCAGTATCATAGTGTGAGGTTAGCGCAGCAGAGGTCAGTGTACTAACAATACAAAGGGTTGATCTTAACCACAACCCTCTTCCCTAACATCTGATAGGGCCCAAGTCTACTGATGTGCTCTCATGTTACATCCCGTTTTAACCTGCTGGGGCCAGCTACAGCTTCCATCCTCTTTAGGGCCCGAAAAACCACTAGGGACCACATAAAGAGGGACATTAGGAGGGAGCATTTGCAAATGTAGAGGCTATGGATAGAGCAGCTGAGGGGAACAGGATTCAGGCCTGGCTGGGCTAAGAGCTAACAGGCAGCCTGGTTTATATTGGTCAACCTGTTAAGAGCCTGATAAGGATCACCACAGGGATCAATATAATCAATGGAATGGCTTGTATCCCAAATGGCTAAATAGTGCACTACTTTTGACCAGCGCCTGCTATGGCTCTGGTCAAACGTAGTGCACCATGAAGGGAACAGGGTGCAATTTGGGCCGCAGCCCTAGTCTGAGGGTCAGAGGGTGGTGAGTGCTGTTGCTGGGGATTGTGGGTCGCTATCAGCGTCTATCAGGCCTATCAGTCTTATCTCTGGGTCATTAACCCGTGAAAGCTGGCCCAGGAGACCCCTATCGGCAAACATATGTGTGTGTGTCACCTGGGCGATAATGGCTAGGCTGTCTCTCGGTGGGGGTAGGGACTCCAGGAGGGAGATGATGATGAGGAGGCACGCTGGGAGGCTGATGGGAGGGGGAAGGGAGAGAGATAACGATGGTGAGAGAGAAAATGAGATAGGGAGAGGAGGACAAAGAAAGAAAGACAGACAGACAGATAAAGCATAGGGAGAAAGTGAGAGAGGGCGATAAAGGAAGGAAAACAGAGTGAAAGAGTGCCTCTTTTATTCTTCTGTGGGATAAGCATCAAGCAATTATTGCTAGATGAAAACCGGATTTCCTGTAGGAGATCCATCTGATTAGAATTGTCCAATAACCTTTCAGAATGCTACACCACATAACAAACCCTCACCAATCCCAAATGACAAGACAGGAAGTGAACTTGAACAGCTTCCTTTTATGTCTCTACCCTCTGACAGATTGGTTCCCTAGCCCACATCCCCACATCCCTGTGGCCCTGGGTGGGTCAGTATAGGCTAATCTCCTTCCTCTAATAGACTGGCTAAAGGTTGACTTCATTAGAGAGATGGGATGTGACATCTCTACGGCAGACAGTGTTTGTGTTGGAGGCCAGTGTGTACTCCAGAGTGTGTGTCTTGCCGTCAGTACCTGGGTTGTCGTGTATAGTGAGGGTGTGACAGAGCTTAATCCACCCTTTCACAACCAACAGGTTCACTGTTTGATCCTACAGCCCTGAGTAAATACAGGGAGAGAGTGTTTGCGAACACACACCTCAGTTACACACTCACACACAGCTAGGTAAAGCCTCAGTCGACAGCTCGGGTTGCACACACTGTTACACATTGAGACAAACATGCAAATACTCCTACACATGACCCGAATACATTTCACAAACGCAGTGGCCCCAACCCCATTACACAGACTTATAACACAGACTTCATAACATTCATTCCCACGTCCCATGACAATCAATCCTCCTTCCTACTGTAGGCTACATGTTTGTACTTTGTCAGCTGAATTTACACTAGATGGCAACTATGTTTTTACTTCATCATTATTTAGGTGAACAATGTTTCTAATGAACACATTTGTATATGAAGGGAATGGGGAAAGTGGACTAATGAGAGACGGATTGGAACCAGAAGGTCTGTGGTTGGATTGAAGACAACAGTGTGATTAAAGGAACAGATTTGATATCAAATTATTCATTAATAACCCTCCTTATGTTCAGCTTGAGCCCTGTCTAAAATACAGTAGAGTTGATTGCTGTAGTGTAGCACTACCCACAACATACAACACACTTCTCTCAGCTTCTATGACTTCACCTCTAACGCAAGACAGGCTAACGGCTAAGGAAGCTAAATCTACCATTCTTAGCAACGGCAACGACTAGGGTCTGGGATTAATGACAGAGTATTTTGGTAACTTTTAAAATAAAACACAAATCTGACAGAACTCTCCCAATAAATCACAAGCCAGGCCTGCCAGAATACCTCAAAATCAAAACCAAAGTTTGCAGGCAAAACCTTTGCTGCGGCATTAGTGAACGTAGATGATGTAAAGTAGCCGCTTGCGAAACGCACTGATAAAAAAAACGTCTGTGATCTCCATCTTGCTAGCAACTATTTTGTGTCCGGGAAGTAGTGGGTCACAAGCAGATAAGGCAGTGACGTAGTTCCTCCATTCCAAAATGACTTTGTATCCATACAGATACCGGAACATTCGTATATTGTGGGAGGAAACCCATCTGTCTTTAGAGAGACTAATTGTTCATCACTGTTGCAAGCCTGGCACAAAAAAACACTGCATGGGGTGTATATACCGCATCTTCAAATGTCCTCTGAGGTGAATCACACATACCAACTAAAGATTTGGCCTAGCCTAGCGGTCATTGAAAGGTATACCGACTCCACCGCTAAACTAATCCACACAACTGATGGAGTCACAGGTACACAAGCCATCCCTTATATCCCTCCACTCCATCTGATGTAATATCAATAACTATCAGTTCCCTCCCCTGTCCACTCTGTCCCAGTATCCAGTACGGAGGGCTCTGGTGCGGGGATGATGTGACCTTCTGCCTGGGGCCCGTGGAGCTCATATTCTTCCATTCTCACTGGATCAGACTGTTTACATGTGGTATTAGGGAAAGATCCAGGCCATCGATCGCAGCACGGGCATCTGGCTGACTGAGAATACAAGACCAATCAATAGAACTATCATCAGGAGAACCCTCCACTCCTCTCCTGACCTCTTCTCATCTCTCCTCTCTTCTTCTCTCTCCCCAGTGTGTGGAACATATCAGGGGAATCCGCTGACAGGGCTGTTAGCGTCATAATTAGTCATGATGATTAACCTTGAGAGAGGAGAGAATGAGAGGTAAGGATGTAGACGGATGGAGGGAAGGAAGAAAGAAGAGGAGGGGAGGATGTTAGGATGAGAGGGAAGGAGGATGAGACGGAAAGGGGAAGGAGGAGAGGGGGAAAAGGATCATGAGAGGGAGGGAGAAGAGGGAGAGGGACGTAGGGAAAGGATAAGAGTGAAGGAGGGAGAGGAGAAGGAGGGGAAAGGGGCAAAATGGAGAGAGGGAAGAAGAGGGATAGACTTAGAATCTGTCTCTGGGATACCAAAAGATCAAAATAGAAAGAAATAATGGTAAATCACAATTTATTCTTTGGTGGTAAGAAAATATGAAAATAGAAAGGACAGGGAGAGAGAGAGATGGAAGAGAAGGAAAGAACAGAGGGCTGACAGAGGCGGAGGAGAGGTAGTTGTTGGCAGCTTTGCCGACGTGGCTGATTGTGGTGTGCATGATCAGGCATGAGAGAGCGAGCTCAGAGTCTGTCTGAGAGGATTAGTGAGCAGACTCCTTCAGTCAGGGTCAGAGGGCAAGGTTTAGGGGTCAAAGCCACAGGACAGGTAGAGGACAGATGACAATGTGTGTGTGTGTGTATGATCTGCACCCGCTGTGATTTACTGAAATACTGGAGACCAGAAATGTGTGTGTGTGTGTGTGTGTGTGTGTGTGTGTGTGTGTGTGTGTGTGTGTGTGTGTGTGTGTGTGTGTGTGTGTGTGTGTGTGTGTGTGTGTGTGTGTGTGTGTGTGTGCGCTTGGGCTCCTGAGTGGGGCAGCGGTCTAAGGAAAGGGGGATACCAAGTCAGTTGTCCAACTGAATGTATTCAACTGAAATGTGTCTTCTGTATTTAACCAAACCCCTCTGAATCAGAGAGGTGTGGTGGGTTGCTTTAATCAACACCCACGTCTTTGGCGCCCGGGGAACAGTGGGTTAACTGCCTTGCTCAGGGGCAGATCGATATATTTTTACCTTGTCAGCTCGGGGACTCGATCCAGCAACCTTCCAGTTACTGGCCCAATGCTCTAACTACTAGGCTACCTGCCGCACTGCATCTCAGTGCAAGAGGCGTCACTACAGTCCCTGGTTCGATTCCAGGCTGTATCGCAACCGGCCGTGATTGGGAGTCTCATAGGGTGGCACACAATTGGCCCCGTGTCGTCCGGGTTTGTCCGGGGTAGGCCGTCACTATAAATAAGAATTTGTTCTTGACTGACTTGCGTAGTTAAATAAAGGTAGAAAATAATAACAAAACAATTATAATAATAAAAAGGTGTGTGTATGAGCATGATAATGCATGTGTGTTTAAAAAGTACAACATCATTATTATTTCACAATGCTTTCTGGATGTCTTTCTTTATCACAGCCCTAACTACATTTCCCATGATACCCATCCAGAAGTTTGAAATCGGTTCATTATACATAATCATATAATGATGAGCCAATCCTAATCACATCCTTATAATAAGCAGTGGAGAGCATTGTGATCCATTTACACAGCGTTCTACAAGAAAACTCCACTTCACAAGTCATCACATATCTTGACATCACATTTGTCTGTCTAATCAACGATCAAGCAGTACTGTATGTTACGTTCCAGGGGTTCTGCAGACAGACTATCAAATGAGGCTTTTTAATCTCTCCAATTACACTGTATCTCCTGGTAATACAATCAGCTTGTACAGGCATGACAAGCCGCGCATGACTCCAAATCAAAAACAAATGCATGCACAGAGAATACATTATTGTCTGCGCACTCCGCCGCAATGCTAGGGGAGAGCTTTTGAGAGAAGGAGATAAATTAGAAAAATTCCCTCGGCGAGTCAGATGAGAGAAGCGATAACGTTTTTTGGAACAGAATTCCACATGACCATGAAATAGGATTTTCTGCCCCGAATCAAAGTTGAAACGCTGAAGCTTGAATCAGACTTTTTTTTCTTCTTTAATCTAATTTGAAAGTTTTTAATGAGAGTAAGGAAACGGTTTGGGTTGCTGGATCCTTCTCGTCTTTTTGCCTGAATGCTCATGTCTGTAATTGTGATGGTGCAGTTATGAAAATGCTTTCTTAGCTGGCTGCTCTGATGGTAAATGGGGTGGTTTTGGATGCGGCTGGGGCTTAGGGCCTTTGGAGAGGTACTGTACTGTAGGCCTCAGCTTGTGGTCCAAAGCTCTTACACATCGTCTGTTGGGTCAGCTCAGGAAATGGCAGAACCACACAGTAAAGACAAAGTGTGTGAAAGAAAAAGGGAGAAAAAAGGGAAGGGGCAGAGAGAGGGGAAAGGGATGGAATTGGAGAAAGGAACATTCAGAGTGTACATCTCTCTCTCTCTCCCCTTCTCTCTCCCTCCTTCCCTTCCTTTCTCCCCCATTCCAAGGTAATCATACCCTCTCCCTTGAGGGTGGAACACACATTTTGCCACTGGATTCAGCTGGATCCAGTCTGCAAAGCCAGTGAATAAATCAAGCCCTTCTCCTCCCCCTCTTCCCTCATTCCCTCCCTCCCTCATGCCTCCGTCCTCATACCCCTGTCCCTAACCACCTCCTGGCTCCTCTTCAGTACAGAATGGCAGCATAAACCGCAATTAGGGGCAGACTGATCTTACAGAGCCAACCATGGAGAGGGGAAGAAGTGGAGAGATGGAGGGAGAGATTAAAAAAATGGGGAGGAAGAGAGCGAGAGAACAGAGAGAACAACAGAGAAAAAAGAAAGAGAGACAGACAGACAGATGACATTGAGAGAAAGCACTGTGAGTTAGCCTGTTTGATGGCAATGTGGTGGTACTCTAGTACTGTAATGGTAACTGCTACACTCTTAGAGAAAAAAAGGTGCTATATAGAACCTTAAAGGGTTCTTCTGCTGTCTCCATAGAAGAATCCTTTGAAGAACCATTTTTGGTTCCAGGTAGACCCCTTTCGGTTCCAAGTAGAACCTTTTTGGGTTCAATGTAGAACACTTTCCACAGAGGGTTCTACATGGAACCCAAAAGGGTTCTACCTGGAACCAAAAAGGGTTCTCCTATGGGGAAAGCTGAGGAACCCCTTCAGAACAATTTTTTCTAAGAGTGTAGCGGTTCAGCGGTGGAAGTGTAGTAACGTAGCAGTAAAGGACTTCCTTCTCGGGGTGCTGCTAATTGTCTCCATCCGTCTTTCTTAGCAGCCCGGTAAGCACGTTAAGGCAGAGCGGAGAGGAGCGGAGGACAAGAGAGAGGGGGAATATAAATAAATCAATATATATTAGCATATAAATCTTCCTCTCCACTCCCCGGCCCGGACCTCTGGGCACCATGTGGCGTATCCAAAGCCCACACCGCCACGGCTTCACAACGCTGGCATCCTTCATTCTCCAATGTGGACCATTGTTCAAGGCCAACCCTCTCAGCTTCCATAGGAGCCTATTGCTGGGACTACCACTGTAATAAATACACCAGGGGATGGAGTGTGGAGTGTGTGTTCATACATAGGAATACAAAAACCCAGGCAAACCCACACACTAACACAGAGCACACCGGTAGTGGTCATAGCTTAACCTCTTTCACAGCTGTGTAAATTCAAAAGTTCCAACTCACGTTCACACACAAACGCACACATGCTAGGGCTGGCTGGTAAACCGTAAAAACGATATAACGGTATTCATTAACAGACTGGCTTGGATTTTTACTTTACTAAAATACTATAACAGTATTTTGATATTTGATTTGTTACATTTAATAACTCAGTAATGACTCCAGAAAATGATAGCAATCATCAGTTTTTATCACCATTAATACATTTAAAACTTCTTCAGGATTGGTGGGTCCCCTGCGGGACGGTTGAGCTAATGTGCGCTAATGCGATTAGCATGAGGTTGTAAGTAACAAGAAAATTTCCCAGGACATAGACATATCTGATATTGGCAGAAAGCTTAAATTCTTGTTAATCTAACTGCACTGTCCAATTTACAGTAGCTATTACAGTGAAAGAATACCATGCTATTGTTTGAGGAGAGTGCACAGTTTTGAACATGAAATGTTATTAATAAACAAATTAGGCACATTTGGGCAGTCTTGATACAACATTTTGAACAGAAATGTAATGGTTCATTGGATCAGTCTGAAACTTTGCACATACACTGCTGCCATCTAGTGGCCAAAATCTAAATTGCAGCTGGGCTGGAATAATACATAATGGCCTTTCTCTTGCATTTCAAAGATGATGGAACAAAAAAGAATCCCTTTAAAAAATATATATATATATTATCTTTTCCCAGATCTAATGTGTTATATTCTCCTACATTCCTTTCACATTTCCACAAACTTCAAAGTGTTTCCTTTCAAATGGGACCAAGAATATGCATATCCTTGCTTCAGGGCCTGAGCTACAGGCAGTTTGGGTATGTCATTTCAGGGGGAAATTGAAAAAAAGGGTCCGATCCTTAAGTTAAGAAACTCAGTAAGAATTATTTCTCTACCATCTCTGAGAAACTGCTAACAGTTAAAAACGTATTTTATGTTTATTGGCAGACTACAACCTGTAAGGTGTATTGGCGCCACTTACTGTACTGGGTAGTGAACGGGAAAATAAAACATCTATTGAGGGGAAAGGGGGAAAAAAAGACATCATACAAAATACAAAAATAGACACATAAACAAACTAAACTCATCCCAGTCCTTCAGTCCCAATCCCAAAAACTTCCATACACAGGATCAGAGGCCTGTGAGGGTGGAACAGTAGTTGACAGGAACTGACTGACTGTGAAATCACAGCTGAGAACTGCTAGCTAACTTGCAAGCACAACAAGTCAACAACTTTGGGTAGTCACTAGTTCCCACATACACAAAGTCCAAATTGGTTATAATTGTAAAAATGTAATAAAAAAACATTTAAGGTTAGGGTTAGGCATAAGGTTAGCAGTGTAGTTAAGGTTAGGGTTAACGTTAGGGTTAGGTTTAAAATATGATTTTAAAGAAGATAAATTGTAGAAATATGAGGAGGTTTAGCCATAATTATGACTTTGTGGCTATGCTCACTAGTGACGACCAAATGTATAAATTGATGGTTGGGATTACGCCTCCAGTCTTCTGATCTGACCAGGTGGTGGATCATAGCTCAATAGCCCAGCATCACCAACCCAATTTAAAGAAACAAGTGTCCCAACTGGCTGAGTCAAAAATAACACGTATGTTGTGTCCAATATTTACCCATATCGGGTTGTTTTTAACCAAGCATGTCTTAGAGTGTAGGGTCATGCACTACCCATAAAGCATATTTAGAACTTTTATTAGCCAGAAAGTCAAATATGTCATACCGTCAAAAATGAGAAAATTACTGTCATATATTTTTGCCATATCTTCCAGTCTTAACTTATGCATACATACATACACCTACACAAGCACACACACACACACACACACACACACACACACACACAACACCATTGTGTCACTCTCCCAGGATGTCTTCCAGTCTCTCCCGCAGATAGGTTCCCAGTACTCAGGTCTACAGCTTTACAGTGTCTCTCCATCAGGCAGTAGGCTGAGTTGCGCACAGAAATAGAATCCATAGAAAAGTGCTTGGAACTTCTAACCCTGGCAAACTTGAATGGGGAGGCTCATTCTATGGATTATATTTCTATGGGGCTGCCACCTTCCCAGCAATACATTAACTCTCATTACCGCTCCAGTGAAGCGCCTGGCGTTTAGGAAGACAAATCTCCCTCCCTGCAGCCCTCCAAGGCTCCAATCTGAAATAAAGACCCTTATTCCCCAAATATATCATCCCCCAAACCTAACTATTAGGGCTTTACGTGAAGGGTAATATCGTCTGGGCATTTTAATGTGAGAATTACAACTTCATTAAAACCTCCACAGGAGTAAAAAGGAGATGGGTTGGAGAGGGGTTTGTGCTTCTTTCAAGTACCCCTCTTCAGAGAGTCTGTAGACAAATTGAATTGCGCCCCTCGGAAAGCCAACCACTACTCCATGTTGATTGATGTTGTCTGAGTATGTGAGAGAGGAAGAGCTCAATTAAGTGTGTGTGTGTTGGGGGTGTGTGTGTGTAATTGAGTTAAACGTCTCCCCAAGCCCGGATTGAATTAGAGGCAGATAGAGGCCGGGTGAGTGTGTGTGTCCTCATATTCCCCTGTGTGAGTGGACAGTGGCTGTTATGGTTGTGCTTCTCTCTGCATATGTGTGTGTGTGTGTGAGTGTGTGTGTGAGTGAGTGTGTGTGTGTGTGTGTGTGCGCGCCTGCGTTTGTGTGTACATCTGTGTTTATGGGCCAGCTGTCCCATTGAGGTGCTCAGTACCCCTCCAGTACCCTGGGGCGGCAGGCGCTGATCGTCTCATTTTCATGATGTAAGAGAGGTACAGCCTCTGAGCATCACGGCTCAAAGTCATGATGTCATGATATTATCCTCTGTACAACTTATGCACTCACCTCTGAGTGTGTGACTTGTTCTGTATCAGTTTTTGTGTGTAATCAACATAGTTAGAGAAGAGTTTGTAGTGTGTTGTGTGGTGTGGTGTGTGTGTGTGTGTGTTGTGTGTGTGTGTGTGTGTGATAGTGTGTGTGTGTGTGTGGTGTGTGTGTGTGTGTGTGTGTGTTGTGTGTGTGTTGTGTGTGTGTGTGTGTGTGTTGTGGTGTGTGTGTTGTGTGTGTGTGTAGAGAGAGAGCTATTTCTACTTGATTTGGCAATGTATCATATGTTTCCCATGCCAATAAAGCCCTTAAATTGAATTGAAATTGAATTGAGTGTGTGAGAGTGTGTTTTTGTACTCGTCTGTTAGATTAGCATGCATCCTCCGGCATCGCAGCATGTGTCAGTGAAAGGGACAACAGACCGTGGGCCCAGGGCCATTGTTCAGTCCAGATGTTTTGCCCAGCCACCAAGAGAGATACAGCCAGGGAGAGGCAGAGAAGCCAGGCCACGGGGCCATAAAGCCAGGCTGTGCATTTGCTGCGTGCCTCAGCTCCATTTGCACTTGAATGGGCAAGGCAGTTAGGCCGAGGTGGAGAGTTGTGGGGCCCACTCAGCTGGTGGTCAGGCTTTCAGCTGGGACACCTTCTCTCCTCCTCCTCCTCCTCTTCCCCTATCCTCCTCTCCTCCCGTTGTTGGCAGGGACGTGTGAGGGAATGTAAAGGGCTTTTAAAATGGTAATGGAGGGCCATTTTCAAATTGCTGCAGCTCCAAAATGAAACAAGAGAGAGAAAGAGCATCTAACAGGCCCCCACTCGCCAATCCATCACTACATGATTTAGAGGGCTCCTTCGGTCACCAAACACCTGCTCGGTGAAGCATACCACTCCATGTTCAGTAACACACAGCGAAACCTTTGATCTAGTATAAGTGGACTTGGTTTATACTGTAATTATTGCAGGGATCAACTTGCTCCATTCATAAAAGCAAAACCCAAATGTGTTTATTTTATATTCATTTCTGTGTTAGGAAAACTGCCTAATATGCCTCGTATGTGCACATACAAAGAAGGAGAGAGAGAGACACACACACACACACACACACACACACACACACACACACACACACACACACACACACACACACACACACACACACACAAGTGTGTTTATCTTATTCTAGGTCTAGGGTTCTGAATGGACCATTAACTCCATATTCTCACTCAACACTGGACTATCAGCACCACGACCCTTTCAACAGACACACACACATAGCATGGCCATTACTCAGCTATAACACACATCAGACCCAGACTACATTACATTAGCCTTAGACATCAGCCAGCCCCATGTAATAGCTGAAGTCTTGACTTACATTACAATACTTTAAAATACTTCGAGAATATTGGCGGCAAAAGGCTCCATACGGGGAAAAGTGTGTTCTAGTCTGGACTAGCATCAGATAGCATATTATCTGATGGATAATAGCTGAATCAGCATGGCACACGAGAACAGCAATCTTTATAATAGCGATGAGGTTTAAGTCAACAAAACAACATACTCACCACAATGCTAGAATGAGCATGTATACAGTTCCCCATGGCGATTTCGGTTTGGGCAAAACAAATAGCCTAATGTCCACATAGACTGAAGATCAAACAAAATAAAAAGTGATGTTGTTAACTTTAATTTCTTCCCTTTTGGTCAAAGAAACGCAACAATTACTATCTTTGTTTCTTTCCTCTTGGACGAATCCACATATCTAGATGATTCTAATGAAGGGTTTAGGAATTATTCAATGGAGGAGACTCTTTGACCTAGTTTTCTAAATGACAGTGGAACCAAGTCATTTCTCTTAATCACTAACATCTGGCCTGGGAGGCGAGGGTAAGCTAAGTGCTAACAAAATGGCTGCCTTTGTTTAAGGCCTGGGAGCCTAAAGACATGTCAGACCCTTTAGATTCTTGTGAAGTCTAGAGCACAGTAATCCACTTTTTATTATGGACAGCACACGCTGGCAGGCAGGGAAATGCCTCTTTAAGTTCGAAACGCACATACTTGCACTGGCACGCCACACACAACACACACACACACCACACACACAACACACACCACCACACACAACCCACACACACACACACACACACACACACCACCACACACACACACAACACACAACACACACACACACCACACACAACACACACACAACACACACACACAAACAAACAACCACACACATCTAAAACACACACAGTATACCACAGCATAAACACCACCTCTCTAGGGGAAAGTGGGATAAGTTGAGCCAAAGGGTTTCTAGAAAACCACACACAAAATTAATAATTTCATCAAATATTTAGGAAGAGATCATCATTTCATGGAGTCTGTGAAGGAAGAAATAACATGGAGGCAATACAGAGGGTAGCGCGAACAGCCCAGTAACATCACTGGGGCAAGCTTCCTGCCATCCAGGACCTCTATACCAGGCGATGTCAGAGGAAAGCCCTAAAAATTGTCAAAGACTCCAGCTACCCCAGTCATAGACTGTTCTCCCTGCTACCACACGGCAAATAGTACTGGAGCGCCAAGTCGAGGTCCAAGAGGCTTCTAAACAGCTTCTACCCCCAAGCCATAAGACTCCTGAACATCTAATCAGATGGCTACCCAGACTATTTGCATTGCCCCCCCCACCCCCCCACCCCTGCCCCTCTTTACACCACTGCTACTCCTGTTGTCATCTATGCATAGTCACTGTTAATAACTCTACCTACATGTACATACTACCTCAAATAACCCGTGCCCCTTTACATTGACTCTGTACTGGTACCCCCCTGTATATAGTCTCGCTGTTGTTATTTCACTGCTGCTCTTTAATTACTTGTTACTTTTATCTCTTATTTTTATCCATATTTTTTTTTAACTGCATTGTTGGTTAGGGTCGTAAGTAAGCATTTCACTGTAAGGTCTAAACCTGTTGTATTTGGCGCATGTCACTAATACAATTGTCATTGTATTTGATTTGATTTGACTCTGTCCCGCAGCTCAACTTAAGCAATAATACACGGGGTAAGTTGTACCAAGCTATATTTTCAAAACTGTAATCTTTAGATGAATTCTGAATATTTCCTGGGATACACAACATCCTGAAATATATGTTGAGATCTTTGTTAGAAAGAACACTATACTGAACGAAAATATAAACACACATGCAACAATTTCAAAGATTTTACTGAGTTACAGTTTATATAAGGAAATCAGTCAATTTAAATAAATTCATTAGGCACTAATCTATGGATTTCACATGACTGGGCAGGGGTACAGTCACAGGTCCACCCACTTGGGAGCCAGGCCCAGCCAATCAGAATGAGTTTTCCCACAAAAGGGCTTTATTACAGACAGAAATACTCCTCAGCACCCCCCTCCCCACCCTTCTCCCACCTCCGCTCAGATGATCCCGCAGGTGAAGAAGCCGGATGTGGAGGTCCTGGGCTGACGTTACACGTGGTCTGCGGTTGTGAGGCTGGTTGGATGCACTGCCAAATTCTTTAAAACGAGTTAGAAGCAGCTTATTGTAGAGAAATTAACATTACATTCTCTGGCAACAGCTCTGGTGGACATTCCTGCAGTCAGCATGCCAATTGCGTGCTCCTTCAAAACTTGAGACGTCTGTAGCATTGTGTTGTGTGACAAAACTGCACATTTTAGAGTGGTATTTTATTGTCCACTAAAGTGCACCTGTGTAATGATTATGCTGTTTAATCAGCTTATCGATATGCCAGACCTGACAGGTGGATGGATCAGATTGGCAAAGGAGAAATGCTCACTAACAGAGATGTAAAGGAAATTGCGCACAACATTTTAGAGAAATAAGCTTTTTGTGCGCATGCAACATTTCTGGTACTTTTATATCAGCTCATGAAACCAACACTTTACGTTTTGAGTTTATATTTTTGTTCTGTGTATATTTCCCTTGACGGAGTGATGCTGAATGTAAAACATGTTTCAACTTACCCCACTCTCCTCTAATGAATATTTGATGTCAGTTCTAAAAAAACGTCTTATTCAAAGTTATCGAGGGAAATAATGAGCTATGTTAGTTATTGTAACATTTCATTATTTCAGACCGCCCAAAACAAGCTTCTTTACCAGTTCACTCTTCCAAAGAGTAACTTCCAAAGAGTAACCATACATTCTCCCTCCATTAAACGCTCTGAGCAGAAGGAAAGCTGCCTTTCAGAAGTCATTAACCTTGATTCCAGTGTAATCCATGGCCGTGTCTGTAATTGCACCCTAGAGCCCATAGGAGGTCTGGTCAAAAGTAATGCCATTTCAGACACAGCCCATGAGAAAGAAAGCTGAGTGAACCGCGTGGCCCATTCCTCTGTACAGAAACATATCTATCTGTATGTACCTGTGTCTGTCAGACTGGGCCTCACTGGACTGCTTCAACCTGATGTCTGCTTAGACATGTAGTCCATCAACCGTACAACCCTACCCTTTACAACACACACCAGCGCTTTACACGGGCTTGAACTAATCTGGCTCGTTTATCAGTGGAGGAGAAAACAGAGCAGCGAACGTAAGTCTTTCCAAAGTCATTTGTAGCAATATTGTTTTAATCATAAATCAGGTGGGCTCGGTTTGACAACACGAGCTGCACACACGCACACACACACGCGCGTACGTACGTGCATGCACACACACGCGCACACACACACAAACACTCATAAACAAAGAAGTTCCATCATTTGTAAAACTCAGCACTTCTGGAGAAGGGGGTGTTTTTGGTGGACTAGGGTACCTTTGCTGAAGCAGCGATATCCCCCCCGTAATTTAAAAACAACAGACTGGCGGCCCTGTTAGCCAGACGAGGATCACCAAGTAAAACAAATGCTTCACCCCTGGTCCACGGCTATCCAAACAGCCATTAGCATTTCCGCAGTGGTAATCACTTGCGTTGAAAAAAGACAGAGGAAGAGCTTGCGGCTCGCTTCCCACACATTGCTATAAAGTGGACTTAGGTTAGGCCTGCCACTCATTCAGCTCATTGAGGCACGCATGCTCACACACACAAGCACGCACACTCTCACACACACAAGCACACACGCACGCACACACACACAACACACACACACATGCTGACTCTCTCGAATCCGTGCCTCCATGCTCCGGGTTGTTCCCAGGGGCTGGTGTTCTGGTGTTGCCGGGCAGTTCTGACTGTTAACAAAACAATTAAGTCACCATCCTTTTCTGGAGGAGGAAAGACAGGAAAGGGAAATGACCAGTGATAAGGTACTGGGGAGACAGGATTACAATGAAACATTGGAAACTTCTAAGAAATCTTATTTGTCATTCCATTGTAGGTGTTATATATCAGGCCAAAACGGTAGCTACCTTTGAGTATGATCTAACATCCCATAGGCCTATTGAGGGGATATGCCTGCAGTTACTTTGAGAATACTTTGGGTGGCGCTGTTGTGTAGAAAGGAACTGGCCCAATCAACAGTTATTTTCCTAATCTGCTACAATGAAAAAAGAAGAAACATAAGACTGCTTTATAAGCAACAATGCCATGTATTTGACATAATTATGAGTTTTCTCAATAAAGAAAATCTTAATCTCTGAAAAGTTTACCCAAACATGAATTTTGATTACCTTGATTACCATTTTCAAACCTCAACAGTGGTCAAATTACACTCAAAATAAAAAGACCACTGGTACTGCTTATAGTCGTATCACTCATATTCTTGTCTTTCAGTCTACAAATCTTTGTTGTTTTAAGGAAACATTTACAACCTAGAATACCAAGAAGTTTGTGGATTGGGATCCATTCAGGAAGAACATTTGATATCTCAAGCAGAGTGTCAAATCACACACTCAATATACACCCGATATAAACTTCCAGAGAGGGACTCTGCTATCCTTTTATCCGTCACCTGGTCTTTCAACTACACACCCAATATACACCCGATATAAACTTCCAGAGAGGGACTCTGCTAACCTTTTATCCATCACCTGGTCTTTGAACTGTTAATTGATAATTGTGTTAACATTTCTCAAATAGCCGGGAGGCTGCCAGACCATCTGTGATTGATTAGAATATGGATAACATCTAACGTGTGTGTTTATGTGTGTGTGTGTGTGTGTGTTTCAGTCTCATTTGTTATTTTAGTTATATCATGGCATACAACAGGCAACAGATGAAAACATTCAAGCTTTGCAGTAGAGTACATTTAAGAAAAACAAAACCTGAAACATTCGAGCTTTACAGTATAGTACATTTAATAATGAATCAAATCAAACTTTATTTGTCACATGCGTGTAGACCTTACCGTGAAATGCTTACTTACAAGCCCTTAACCAACAGTGCAGTTCAAGAAGAGTTAAGAAAATATTTACCAAATAAACTAAAGTTAATTAATAAACAGCGAGTGGCAGCAGTGTACAAAACAAATGGAGGGGGAGGGGGGGGGGGGGGGGTGTCAATGTAGATAGTCCGGTGGCCATTTGATTAATTGTTCAGGAGTCTTATGCTTGGGGAGTAGAAGCTGTTCAGGAGCCTTTTGGTCCTGGACTTGGCGCTCCGGTACCGCTTACCGTGTGGTAGCAGAGAAAACAGTCCATGTGTGACTGGAGTGACTGGAGTCTCTGACAATTTTTTGGGGCTCTCCTCTGAGAGGTTGTTGTTCTGGCACCACACTGCCAGGTCTCTGACCTCCTCCCTATAGGCTCATTGTTGCCGGTGATCAGGCCTACCACTGTTGTGTCGTCAGCAAACTGAATGATGGTGTTGTTGCCTACCCTTACCACCTGGGCGCGGCCCGTCAGGAAGTCCAGGATACAGTTGCAGAGGAAGGTATTTAGTTCCAGGGTCCTTAGCTTAGTGATGAGCTTCGTGGGCACTACGGTGTTGTACGCTGAGCTTTAGTCAATGAATAGCATTCTCACATAGGTGTTCCTTTTGTCCAGGTGGGAAAGGCCAGTGTTGAGTGTGATTGAGATTGCGTCATCTGTGGAGCTGTTGGGGCGGTATGCGAATTGGAGTGGGTCTAGGGTATCCTGGAGGATGGTGTTGATGTGAGTCATGACCAACCTTTCAAATCACTTCATGGCTACCGACGTGAGTGCTACGGGGCGGTAATCATTTAGGCAGGTTACCTTCGCTTCCTTTGGCACAAGGACTACAGCGGTCTGCTTGAAACATGTAGGTATTATGGACTCGGTCAGGGAGAGGTTGAAAATGTCAGTGAGTACACTTGCCAGTTGATCCGCGTATGCTTTCAGTACACGTCCTGGTAATCCATCTGGCCCTGCGGCTTAGCTCACATCTGCTACTGAGAGCGTTATCACACAGTCGTCCAGAACAGCTGGTGCTCTTGTGCATGCTTCAGTGTTGCTGGCCTCGAAGCGAGCATAAAAAGTATACAGCTCATCTGGTAGGCTCTCGTCACTGTGCAGCTCATGTCTGGGTTTCCCTTTGTAGTCTGTAATAGTTTTAAAGCCCTGCCACATCCGACGAGCGTCAGAGCCGGTGTAGTGGGATTCAATCTTAATCCTGTATAGACGCTTTGCTTGTTTGATGGTTTGTCTGAGGGCATAGTGGGATTGCTTATAAGCGTCCGGATTCGTGTCCCTCTTCTTGAAAGCGGCAGCTCTAGCCTTTAGCTCGATGCTGATGTTGCCTGTAATCCATGGCTTCTGGTTGGGATATGTACGTACGGTCACTGTGGGGACGACGTCGTCAATGCACTTATTGAATGCACTTATTGATGAAGCCGATGACTGAGGTGGTATACTCCTCAATGTCATTTGATAAATCCCGGAACATATTCCAGTCTGTGCTAGCAAAACAGTCCTTTAACATAGCATCTGTGTCATCTGACCTCTTCCGTATTGAGCGAGTCACTGGTACTTCCTGCTTTAGTTGTTGCTTGTAAGCGGGAATCAGGAGGATAGAATATTGGTCAGATTTGCCAGATGCTTATGGCCTTATAGAGTTGGTTGAGTGCGGTCTCAGTGCCAGCATAGGTCTGTGGTGGTAAACAGACGGCTACGAATAATATAGATGACAACTCTCTTGGTAGATAGTGTGGTCTACAGATTATCATAAGGTACTCTACCTCAGGCGAGCAATACCTCGAGATTTCTTTAATATTAGACATCGTGCACCAGCTGTTATTGACAAATAGACACCGCTCATCTTACCAGACGGGTGTATGGAAAATCCCACCAGTTCAGCCACGACTCGGTAAGACATGAGATATTACAGTTTTTAATGTCCCGTTGGCAGGATCACAATTATCTATTATCACAAGTATTCTGTTTAACAAACATGTACATAATAAGCGTTATAACTAGAATAGTAACAACTGAGGCAGAGAGGCAAGCAAAGAGAGTGAGAGAGTATCAGAAAAGAAAAGACGGAGAGAGGGAGTGAGGGAGAGAGTGAGAGAGGATGAGACAGGGATGCAGCTTAAGCCCTACCCTCTTCAACATATATATCAATGAGTTTGCGAGTCTGCAGCACCTGGCCTCACCCTACCATAATCTGAAGTCAAATGTCTACTGTTTGCTGATGATCTGGTGCTTCTGTCACCAACCAAGGAAGGCCTACAGCAGAAATTAGATCTTCTGCACAGATTCTGTCAGACCTGGGCCCTGACAGTAAATCTCAGTAAGACAAAAATAATGGTGTTGCAAAAAAGGTCCAGTTGCCAGGAACACAAATTCAAATTCCATCTAGACACCGTTGCCCTGGAGCACACAAAAAACGATACATACCTCGGCCTAAACATCAGCGCCACAGGTAACGTCCACAAAGCTGTGAATAATCTGATAGACAAGGCAAGAAGGCCCTTCTATGGCATCTAAAGGAACATACAATTTGAGATACCAATTAGGAGCTGGCTAAAAATACTGGAATAATTTACAGAACCCATTTCTCTTTATAGTTGTGAGGTCTGGGGTCCGCTCACCAACCAAAAATTCACAAAATGGGACAAACACCAAATTGAGACTCTGCATGCAATATTCTGCAAAATATCCTCAGTGTACAACTTATAACACCAAATAATGCATGCAGAGCAGAATTAGGCCGATATCCGCTAATGATCAAAATCCAGAAAAGAGACGTTAAATTCTACAACCACCTAAAAGGAAGCAATTATCAAACCTTCCTTAACAAGGACATTAGCTACAGTGAGATTAACCTGGAAAAGAGTCCCCTAAGCAAGCTGGTCCTGGGGCTCTGTTCACAAACACAAACAGACCCACAAAGCCCCAGGACAGCAACACAATCAACCAAATCATGAGAAAACAAAAATAATTAACAAAAAAACAGAGCAAACTAGAATGCTATTTGGCCCTAAACAGAGAGTACACAGTGGCAGAATACCTGACCACTGTGACTGACCCAAACTTAAGGAAAGCTTTGGACTATGTACAGACTCAGTGAGCATAGCCTTGCTATTGAGAAAGGCGCCGGTAGGCAGACATGGCTCTCAAGAGAAGACAGGCTATGTGCAACTGCCCACAAAATGAGGTTGGAAACTTCCTAACCTCCTGCCCAATGTATGACCATATTAGAGAGACATATTTCCCTCAGATTACACAGATCCACAAAGAATTCGAAAACAAATCCAATTTTGATAAACTCCCATATCTACTGGGTGAAATTCCACAGTGTGCCATCACAGCAGCAAGATTTGTGACCTGTTGCCACAAGAAAAGGGCAACCAGTGAAAAACAAACACCATTGTAAATACAACCCATATTTATGCTTACTTATTTTAACTTGTGTGCTTTAACCATTTGTACATTGTTACAACACTGTATATATATAATATGACACTCGTAATGTCTTTATTGTTTTGAAACTTCTGTATGTGTAATGTTTACTGTTAATTCGTTTTGTTTGTTTCACTTTTGTGTATTGTCTACCTCATTTGCTTTGGCAATGTTAACACATGTTTCCCATGCCAATAAAGCCCCTTGAATTGAATTGAATTGAATTGAGAGAGAGAGAGAGAAAGTGACAGTGAAAGTGAGAGTGAGACTGTAGCCCAACCTAGTTAGAGCCTTGTTCTGATGGGTGTGGAGGAGGGGCAGGAGTGTGTTTGCGAGTGTGTGTGTGTGTGTGTGTGTGTGTGTGTGTGTGTGTGTGTGTGTTGAGGTGTGTGTGTGGAGGTGTGTTAAGCTGTTACAGAGAGAGGGGGAAGAGACAGTGAGCCATCTGTCTTCACTGCGGTGCCACAGATGAAGCTGTCAGACCAGCTCCCTGTGACTCCCAACCCCCTCATCAGACGCAGGTTGACGTTTATTGTCATGAGTCTTGCGCTGGAGGCAGAATTGAGAAGTTTCCGCTAGATGGGCCAGCAGCAAAGTCTAAATTGTCTATATCGTAAAAATTAATGAAAAGAAAAAGTAGCTTTTTGGCTTAACTTAAGTTTAGGGCTAGGCAGTAGGGTTAGCAGTGTGGTTAGGGCTAGGTTTAAAACCAGATTTGATGACTTTGCGGCTGTGCCAGCTAGTGACCATTCTGCAGAGCTGCCTCCAGTACACGAGTCATCTCAATAAATGCCAACCTCCCACCCCCAGCACCTCCACGTTGCTCATTAGAACCTGTGTGTTGGTGTTGTGTTTGTGTACTTCTACTGTATTTCAACTTTGATGTATTCGTATGATAAGTTCCACTATCATGTCTAGTTGATTGTATGTGTGTGTGTAAATGCGTGTTTCGTCTGTGTGTGTCTTGTCTTTGACTGTCTGGTTAGTTATGAGTGTGAAAGAAAGTGTTGTGTGGGTTGTACTCCTAATTCTTTGTATGCCTGTGTGTACATATGTGTTTGTCTGTGAGGGAGAGTTTGTGATTGTGCCTGCGAGCACATTGTGTGTGCCTCGTGTATGTCTTTGTTAGTGTGTGTGTGCCTGTGTGCATGAGTGTGTGTGTGTGTGGTGGGTGACAGACAGGTAGAGGCATCACAGATGGTGACATCCCGGCAGGGGGGTGCATGACAAAGCCAGGAACACAGTAGGGGTAGCGGTAGCACCGAGGGGATGTCGATGATGATGTCACTAGGAGAGACAACTAACCTAGCCCTGATGAAAGCCTCCTCAGCTCTCACTCTCACTTCCTCATTATCATACCACCTTCCTACAACACCTCAGAGGGAGAAGAGTAGGAGGAGAGGAAAAGACAGAAAGAAAGAAAGTTTGGTTGATGTAGGGTAGGCTAAATGGCTAATATATACACTGAGTGTACAAGACATTAAGAACACCTTCCTAATTTTGAGTTGCACCCCCCTTTTGCCATCAGAACAGCCTCAATTTGTCGGGGCATGGACTCTACAAGGTGTCGAAAGCATTCCACAGGGATGCTGGCCCATGTTGACTCCAATGCTTCCCACAGTTGTGTCAAGTTGGCTGGACGTCCTTTGGGTGGTGGACCATTCTTGATACACACGGGAAACTGTTGAGCTTGAAAAACCCAGCAGTGTTGCAGTCCTTGACACAAACCGGTGTACCTGGCACCTACTACCATACTCTGTTCAAAGGTACTTAAATCTTTTGTCTTGTCCATTCACCCTCTGAATGGCACACATACGCAATCCATGTCTCAATTGTCTCGAGGCTGAAAAATGACTCTTTAACCTGTCTCCTCCCCTTCATCTACACTGATTTGAAGTGGATTTAACAAGTGACATCACTAAGGGATCATAGCTTTCACCTGGATTCACCTGGTCAGTCTATGTCAACTCAGTGTATATTACTAAACAGCAAAAACATGAAATATGTGTGTGTTTTTTATCATTGTAGTTTTTCAACGTGACACTTAGGATATACAGTGAACAGATGTTTGTTTATGAGTGTATAGAGGCGCATGGGGCATTTGTTTGTATGTGTGTAAGAATGAGTTTAGCCGCTAATGAACGTGTCTGTGTGGGAGTGTACAGTGAGATGACGATAACTCATGCGAGTGTGTGTACAGTGAAACGTGTACATGTCTTTGTTTGTTTGTGTGTTTGTGTGGGTGTGTGCGCAGGGGGACTAGACTCTGGATGTATATGGGATTTTATCTTGCGGTGCGATGTGTGTACGCCTTTGTGTGTGTGTGTGTGTGTGTGTTTGTGTGTGTGTGTGTGCTCCATGGTGTTCTCTAAGCCCTAGTTCTGCCCTGCTGTCTGGGAGTCAGTGGGAACCTGTGTGTGTGTCGGCCTCCAAGGTCACCCCTCCTCATAACTTCACTCTGTTCTCAGCCCTTCTCCTACAATATGACTTCCTGGCCTGGCAACAAAGGCCCCGGCTATTTTAGTCAACAATGATCTTCCTCTGAGATAGAGAGAGAGAGTGACGTGGTCCCCTGGCTTGGCCTGGATAGGACTGGCTGGACAAGCTTCAGTACCCCTCGCATCAATAACTGTCTGTCCTAGGCTACTGTCCCACATACAAACACATCAGACAACACGCTCGTAAACAACATCAAAAATAGATTTGTCCTTTAGTCTAGTCAAATAGAACGGTCAGCTGTAGCTTTGAAAGGTATTCTTTGATATCAGAGATGGCTGCTTTGATGAAGCTGCAGTCAGATTTTTTATTTTTTATTTTATTTAACCTTTATTTAACCAGGTAGGCTAGTTGAGAACAAGTTCTTAATTACAACTGCGACCTGGCCAAGATAAAGCAAAGCAGTGCGACACAAACAACAACACAGAGTTACACATGGAATAAACAAACATACAGTCAATAATACAATAGAAAAAGTCTATATACAGTGTGTGCAAATGAGGTAGGATAACGGAGGTAAGGCATAGATAGCCATAGTGGCGGAAATAATTACAATATAGCAATTAAACACTGTAGTGATAGATGTGCAGAGAGAGTGTACAAGTAGAATACTGGGGTGCGAAGGAGCAAGATAAATAAATGATACAGTATGGGGATGAGGTAGTGGATGGGCTAGGTGGGGTGTACAGGTGCAGTGATCTGTGAGCTGCTCTGACAGCTGGTGCTTAAGCTAGTGAGGAGGATATGAGTCTCCAGCTTCAGTGATTTTGCAGTTCGTTCCAGTCATTGACAGCAGAGAACTGGAAGGAAAGCGGCAAAGGATGAATTGGCTTTGGGGGACCAGTGAAATATACCTGCTGGAGCGTGTGCTACGGGTGGGTCTGCTATGGTGACCAGTGAGCTGAGATAAGGTGGGGCTTTACCTAGTAAAGACTTATAGATGACCTGGAGCCAGTGGGTTTGGCAACGATATGACGGAGGGCCAGCCAACAAGAGCATACAGCTCGCAATGGTGGGGCTTTGGACAACGGATGGCACTGTGATAGACTGCATCCAATTAGCTGAGTAGAGTGTTGGAGGCTATTTTGTAAATGACATCGCCAAAGTCAAGGATCGGTAGGATAGTCAGTTTTACGAGGGTATGTTTGGCAGCATGCGTGAAGGATGCTGTGTTGCAAAATAGGAAGCTGATTCTAGATTTAATTTTGGATTGGAGATGCTTAATGTGAGTCTGGAAGGAGAGTTTACAGTCTAACCAGACACCTAGGTATTTGTAGTTGTCCATATTCTAAGTCAGAACCGTCCAGAGTAGTGACTGGGCGGCGGCGCAGATGTGGGCAGCGATCGGTTGAAGCATGGCCTTGTTTACTTGCATTTAAGAGCAGTTGGAGGCACGGAAGGAGAGTTGTATGGCATTGAAGCTCGTCTGAGGTTAGTTAACCAGTGCAAAAGAAGGGCCAGATGTCTACAGAATGGTGTCATCTGCGTAGAGGTGGATCAGAGAGTCACCAGCAGCAAGAGGAAGTCATTGTATATCAGAGAAGAGTCGGCCCAAGATTGAACCCTGTGGCACCCATAGAGACTGCCAGAGGTCCGGACAACAGCCCCTCCGATTTGACACACTGAACTCTATCTGAGAAGTAGTTGGTGAACCAGGCGAGGCAGTCATTTGAGAAACCAGCTGTTGAGTCTGCCGATAAGCATGTGGGATTGACAGAGTCGAAAGCCATGGCCAGGTCGATGAATACAGCAGCACAGTATTGTATTTATTGATGGCGGTTATGATATTGTTTAGGACCTTGAGCGTGGCTGAGGTGCACCCATGACCAGCTTGGAACCAGATTGCATAGCGGAGAAAGTACGGTGGGATTCGAAATGGTCGGTGATCTGTTTGTTCACTTGGCTTTCGAGGACCTTAGAAGGCAGAGTAGTGATAGATATAGGTCTGTAGCAATTTGGGTCTAGAGTGTCTCCCCTTTGAAAAGGGGGATGACCGCGCAGCTTTCCAATCTTTGGGGATCTCAGACGATACGAAAGAGAGGTTGAACAGGCTAGTATGGTTTGCAACAATATCGGCAGATTTTTAGAAGAGAGGGTCCAGATTGTCTAGCCCGGCTGATTTGTAGGGGTCCAGATTTGCAGCTCTTTCAGAACATCAGCTATATTACTTTTGGGTGAAGGAGAATGGGGATGCTTGGCCAAGTTGCTGTGGGGGTTGCAGGGCGTTTTGACCAGAGTAGGGGTAGCAGGTGGAAAGCAAGGCAGCCGTAGAAAAATGCAGCCGTAGAGAAATTCTCAATTATCGTGGATTTATCGGTTTTGAATGTTTTGAATCAAAAAAACTTCCATCTGCACTAGCTGAGAGAGAAACATGCAACACATTCAATGACTAGATAACAGAGTCAACCTTTTATGTTTATATTTTCTAAGTGTGATTTCCATAATGGTACTTTTTGGAGCTGAAATCCACCTTTGTGATATGCCCAGAAGTGCAGCATTTCTGAGGTATCTACCTGATCTGCAATGCTAGGGTGGTCTGTACAGTGTGGGAGTTTTAACAACAGAAGTTAACAGAGAGAATATGTTGCATGCGTTGGCGTGTGTGTGTGTACCTTGGCAAAAGCGAGTGTACAGAAGGCCTTTAAATCTGTGCGTGTATTTCAGTTCATAGTTGTCCATGCACGGTGTGTGTATCTGTGCGTGTGTTGTTGTTTGTGTTTGAATGTGTGAAAGTATGTGTGTGTGTGTGTGTACTGACGTACGCGTGCCTCGGGCCATGGCTGCAGTGTGTCGGCCCACCTGGGTTTGAACTGGTGACCCTTGGTGCTAGGGGTTGGAGCCCAGAGTCTATTGCCACCCCCTCAAATCTAGCCCTCCTCCAGCTCTCTCCTCCTTTGATTGAGACAGGACCCAAGCTTTTATCATGGCCTGGTTCCCATTCCTCTTATTTCCTGTGACGGCACACGCAGTGTGTGGACACCTCAGATTCTGTGGAGGACAGGGCTCTTGCTTAGAGACACACACTCCACGCAAACGGCACAACACACCCACACACACACACACACACACCCACACCACACAACACACACACACACACACACAACACACCCACATCACACATCACCCCACATTAAATTCACCCCACCACCATGTCACACCTCACCCACAATCATCATTTTTTTTTTTCACACAATTGGAGGTTTTGCGCACCACATCTAACATTTGTTTATCTTTTAGTTGCTTAGTTGCCTCTTAGACTCTCAACGGATGCTCACACACCCACTAAGATTGCATTTGCATACGCGCATACCTACAGGCATGGACACACACAAGTTTGTGTGCCCACACGCATGCACGCACGCAGGAGAGGGGAGGGGGGAGATTGCTCTGATCTCAAGATTTCGAGATCTGGACGTGCGTCAAAGCAGCGGAAAACAAAAATGAACACAAAGAGAAAATCTCTCTCTCCTCCATGCCAATAAAAGGTGAAAGAGAAAACATTTGCTGCAGTGTCCCCTAGCTATTTGGAACTGTTGATCTGCAACATGCATGGCTTAATTCTGACATACACTAATCTAATGCATCTTTCCCTTTGTCTCTCTTCTCCTCTGCCAAGTTGAAGACGTGACACCTACCCTCTCTCTCAGGGAGGGGGTTAACCTCCCACAATGCTGTTCTCTGCATTGGGGGCACAGGAAGCACAGGATTGGGCGTAACCCCTCAGCTCAGGGATGGACAGTGGTGTTTGTATTATTTTTCCCAGAGGGTGCTATATTTGTGGCTATTGTTTCGAGCTGGGAGCTCCCTTGCCTGTCTGTGTGTGTGTGTGTGAGAGCGTGTGTTAGTCTGTGTCTGTGTCTGTGTCTGTGTATGTGTCGCCCTGTCTCTCTCTGGCTGGACTCTGTCCAGTAATGAAAATAACATCTTGACCAGAGGATGACTTCAGAGATGACAGCAGCGTATTTTATTTTCTTTCTCTTTTTTTCTCCTGGTGTGTCCAGATTCCCACCATGGGTCACAGAATAAAGTTGTAAACAAAAACAGCCAGGCAAAACAATGACTGGGAAGGTGTGTGTGTCTACTGGTGTGTGTGTCTAAGAGTGTGTGTCTGTTTCTGTGTGTGTGTTTTTTTTTTAAGGATAGTAAAACAAGGAAAATTCGGAAGAGTGGGGGACAGTTTGCAGGTCCCCACAAGGAAAAATGCTATTTTAAGCTTAGGGTTTAAGTTTAGGGTTAGGGTTTCAATTAGAGTTAGGTTTAGGGGTTTGGTTAGGGTAAGGGTTTAGGGTTAGGGTTAGGATTTAGGGTTAGGCATAGTTGTAGGATTAGGGTGAGGGGTTTGGGGACAAGGTTAGGTTTAGGGTTAGGGTTAGGGTTAGGGTTAGGGTTAGGGTTAGGGTTAGGGTTAGGGTTAGGGTTAGGGTTAGGGTTATGGTTAGGTTAAGGGTTAAGGTTAGATTTAGGGTTAGGGTTTTAGGAAAAATTGGATTTTGGATGGGAATCAATTCTTTGGTCCCCACAATGTGTGTGGGTGTGTGTTGGTGTGTCTCTGCTTCTGTGTATGTGCCCCTTTTTGTTTGTCTATGCAAGTGGGTATGTATCTCAGCCCATGTGCAAGTCTTTCCAAAGTGTATATATGTAGCGTATGTGATATAGGTGTATGCATATCTTAGTCCTAGATCTTCACCTCTAGGTGCACATATGTGTGAGCAGATGTAGCATCAATACAAGTACGATCCTCACCTTACAAAGTCTACACTTGGACATACTCTATTACATACAGTATAGTATTAGTGTGTGCTTTGCGCGCAGCTTCACCTGTCGGCATGCGTGTGTGTAGTGACCATAAATGTTTATCGTGGGCCACATCTCTCTGGTATAGTATGGCTGGCTGGACTTGGTGCAGGCAGGATTGGAGGCTGTGGTTGTACAGTTGGGGTCCCTCTCACTCTTTTTTCCCTCTCTCTCTATCTCTCCTCTTTCTACTCTCTCCCTTCTCTCTCAGTCTCATCCTGTTCTCTCTCTCTCACCCTAATCTCGCTCTCTCTTCTCTGCTCTCTCCTTCTCTCTCAGTCTCACCTGCTTCTCTCTCTCTCAACCCTAATTCCGCTTTCCTCTCCTCTCTCTGCTCTCTCCTTCTCTCTCAGTCTCACCTGCTCTCTCTCTCTCCACCCTAATCTCCTCTCTCTCTCTCTCTGCTCTCTCCCTTCTCTCTCAGTTTCACCCTGCTCTCTCTCTCTCACCCTAATCTCGCTCTCTCCTCTCTCTCTCCTCTCTCTGCTCTCTCCCTTCTCTCTCAGTTTCTCCCTGCTCTCTCTCTCTCTCTCTCTCCCTTCTCTCTCAGTTTCTCCCTGCTCTCTCTCTCTCTCTCTCTCTCTCTCTCTCAAGCCCACCAGGTGAAGCCTTATTGTCACGCCCTGACCTTAGAGATCCTTTTTATTCTCTATTTTGGTTAGGTCAGGGTGTGACTAGGGTGGGTACTCTAGTTTTTGCATTTCTATGTTGGCTTTGTATGGTTCCCAATCAGAGGCAGCTGTCTATCGTTGTCTCTGATTGGGGATCATATTTAGGCAGCCTTTTCCCACCTGTTTTGTGTGGGATCTTGTTTTTTTGTAGTGCCTGTGAGCACTGCATTTGCGCTTTATTGTTTTTTTGTGAGTTTCATCTAATAAAACATGTGGAACTCTATGCAGGCTGTGCCTTGGTCCATTTATTCCAACGATCGTGACACTTATAGGATGGAGTAGAGAGGCTTTAACTTGGTCATCAGACAACCTAGAGCTTCCATCACAGTCCATCTGGGCCCTTAACCAGCACTCGTCGTGAGAAACACAGAGAGAGGGAGGGACAAAGACATGGATGTAGGGGGAAGGGAGAAAAGGAAAAGAGAGTGAATGGTGCTGATACAATGGGAGAGGAAAAGTTTGTTAGGAAAATAAATAAAGAGACAGCGATATTAAGAGGAGGAAAAGACAATAGAAGACAAATAAACAACGAAAACGGGGGAGAGAAGCTGTGGAGTCAGAGAATGGCGAGAAAGAGACGGAGGATAAGAGAGGGTTGGGTAGTATACTACTCATATAGGAAGCGAGAGAGCCATGGAAAGAGAGAAAGAATGTGGTGGGGCACTGGCATAACGCAGTTCTCTGGACCCCCCAGTTTCTCCGGATCCCCCTTCATGTTAAGCATAACATTTCAAGAAGCTACAGTACATTCAGAAAGTATTCAGACCCCTTGACTTTTTCCACTTTGTTACGTTACAGCCTTATTCTAAGATGTACAAGTTTTTCCCCCTCATCAATCTACACACAATACGCCATAATGACAAAGCAAAAACAGGTTTCTTAAGTATTCAGACCCTTTACTCAGTATTTTTTTGAAGCACTTTTCGCAGCGATTACAGCCTCAAGTCTTCTTGGGTATGATGCTACAAGCTTGGCACACCTGTATTTGGGGAGTTTCACCCATTATTCTCTGCATATCCTCTCAAGCTCTGTCAGGTTGGATTGGGAGCGTCGCTGCACAGCTATTTTCAGGTCTCTCCAGAGATGTTCGATCGGGTTCAAGTTCGGGCTCTGGCTGGGCCACTCAAGTCAGAGACTTGTCTCGAAGCTACTCCTGCGTTGTCTTGGCTTTGTGCTTAGGGCCATTGTCCTGTTGGAAGGTGAACCTTCACCCCAGTCTGAGGTCCTGAGCGCTCTGGAGCAGGTTTTCATCAAGGATCTCTCTGTACTTTGCTCTGTTCATCTTTCCCTCAATCCTGATTAGTCTCCCAGTCCCTACCACTGAAAAACATCCCCACAATATGATGCTGCCACCACCATGCTTCACTGTAGGGATGGTGCCAGGTTTCCTCCAGATGTGACGATTGGCATTCAGGCCAAAGAGTTCAATCTTGGCTTCATCAGACCAGAGAATCTTGTTTCTCATGGTCTGAGAGTCCTTTAGGTGCCTTATGGCAAACTCAAAGCGGGCTGTCATGTGCTTTTTACTGAGGAGGGGCTTCCATCTGGCCACTCTACCATAAAGGCCTGATTGGTGGAGTGCTGCAGAGATGGTTGTCCTTCTGGAAGGTTCTCCGATCTCCACAGAGGAACTCTGGAGCTCTGTCAGAGTGAGCATCGGGTTCTTGGTCACCTCCCTGACCAATGCCCTTCTCACCCGATTGCTCAGTTTGTCTGGGTGGCCAGCTCTCGGAAGAGTCTTGGTGGTTCCAAACTTCTTCCATTTAAGAATGATGGAGGCCACTGTGTTCTTGGGTTCCTACCCTTCCCCAGATCTGTGCCTCAACACAATCCTGTCTCAGAGCTCTACAGACAATTCTTTCGACCTCATGGCTTGGTTTTTGCTCTGACATGCAATGTCAACTGTGGGACCTTATATAGACCGGTGTGTGTCTTTTTAAATCACGTCCAATCAATTGAATTTACCACATATGGACTCCAATCTAGATGTAGAAACATCTCATGGATGATCAATGGAAAGAGGAAGCACCTGAGCTCAATTTCGAGTCTCATAGCAAAGGGTCTGAATACTAATGGAAATAAGGCATTTCTGTTTTGTTTTTTTATAAATTTGCAAACATTTCTAAAAACCTGTTCACGCTTTGTCATTATAGAGCATTGTGTGTAGAATGATGACGATTTAAAAAAAGATTTTTTTTTTGAATAAAGCTGTAACGTAACAAAATTTGGAAAAAGGGAAGGGGTCTGAATACTTTCCGAATGCACTGTATACACAGTGTCGCAAGGCTGCCATTTAGACTCCTGCTGGTGGCAGTAATGTAATTACTTGTTTTGTAATTAAAGTTGGAAATTCAAACATTGCAGATTGCAAAATACCTTTTTTGATACAACAGCATACTAATCAGAAACCAATTATATATATTTTGTTGATATACAACTGTACTGTTCAGCCTACACTACAAACAAAATCCAGTCATTTTTACATTAAATTACTGGCTGCACAGTAGCCAGTAGGTTGCTGTAAATGTACAGGTTTTTAGCTTCCAAAAATTCATTATGGTACTGTTTTCTGTGGGGCACCGTATTTTCACTAACGGGTGCAACAAATTAGTCTTTTACAAGGGACGCTTCAAAATATGTTAATGGGCAGAGATTCTTTCCCCGCCCACAACATTTTGTTGGGTAGAACCCTTTGCAGAGGGTTCTACCGAAAAACATTTAATCTTTGGAGGGTTGTTCCTAGAATCCTCTATGAGTGGTTCAACCAGACTTATCAGCCTTTAAAATGTAATTATTTATGACAATACCTTACACAGTATATCATAAAGCCTTTCTTTGATGTCCTACTGTAGTTATACCTTGACACAGTGTTGTTAGGAAACTCCTGGTTTACAGGCCACATCAGGCCAGCAAGTCACATTACGCTGGCTTGCAAAGTGATGTGTAATTCCTATCAGAATCCAACCAGAGTTAGAATATCCAACAAGTGGAATTGTTAAGCACCGCAACCTGCATTCAGAATGACTGCCAGGATAGGGAAGTTTGAATACCGAGACTACCTCTGGATCAACAATCTTAGTAACGGGTACAATAAATCTAATTACTAACAGATCGGATTAGTTTAGAAAACTATTATTTATCTTTATCTAGCATAAAATGTATCAACCAATCAATGTACACGCAAAAACACAGATATTACAGTAAAACAAACAATTCTGAAAATCTCCCTGCAATAGAGCATGCTGGGAAATATTATATATGGTTCTATGTAGAACCCTTCTTGCCATCCAAGGAATCATTCTTGCCATCCAAAGAATGATCAAAGAACACTTTGTTCCAAAATGGTTCATAGGATGTCAAAGGTTCTACGTAAAACACTTTACCTTGCAAAGAACCATTGTCTTCCAAAACATGGTTCTTCTGATAAAAACAGTTCTTGATAGAACCCTATCCCTCCGCAAAGAACCCTTTTGGAGCCCTTTTTTTTAAGAGTGTACCTAAGAAGCATTAGGCTCTCGGTCTGATATGCACTGTTGAACCCCTGAGTAAGCTCCACCCATTGCACTGGCGCGGTCGTAGCCTTGACCACGGCATTTGTTCACCGATATCCCCTTACCTTCAATCAGTTAAATTATTTATTTTTCAAGGTTTGAGGCACTTTGATCAGTCACATTCTTGAATGTCAAGAAAAAAAGAGACTTCCTAGTACACATGGAATTAAAAAGGTTTATGCATGACTTTGTGGAGGGTTACTGTCAAGATGATTTATTCCATTTAAAAAAAATAAACATTGATTATGGGCGGATGGGTGGGGGCAGAGAGGTAGAGGGGTAGATAAACAGATGGACAATGAGAGATGGAGGAGAGAGGAGAGAGGCAGGAGACCCTGACCTCTGACCTCACACATAATGATTCAGTATGGTAGGAGAGGGAGAGGGACAGGGAGAATAAGAAAGCGCGCGAGAGAGAGAGGGAGGCAGGCAAGAGGGAGTGAGAGATACACTCAGAGGGAGGGAGAGAAAGCATTGACCCTAGCCCTAGGGTGTAGGAAGGGGAGGTTGAGGTGATGAAGTTTCATCATCATCATCAGTGTTAGCCCCATAGCTAATCCCCAACAGACCAGACCGGCCCTAACTCAACTGTGTACTCTACACTTCACTGACCATACTGCTGTCTGCCTCATCTGGTCTGGCCCTTTACTCACTTCTCTCTCACTGGTCTACACACTAACCCTAAGCCTAGCTCAAACCCTAACCCTGTTATATAACCCATGTTATATTATCATCATAAAGATGAGATACAGTATACTATATATATTTTATTTTACCTTTATTTAACTAGGCAAGTCTGTTAAGAACAAATTCTTATTTTCAATGACGGCCTAGGAACAGTAGGTTAACTGCCTTGTTCAGGGGCAGAACGGCAGATTTTTACCTTGTCAGCTCAGAGATTCGATCTAGCAACTTTTCGGTTACTGGCCCAACACACTAACCACTAGGCTACCTGCCGCTCCCCCATTAGTTACTTATATGAATACACTGTATTTCCATATATAAATAACAATGCATATACTTTATCAAGAATGTAACTACTACTCCAAATACCACACTCTCATACTATAAACAACATCAATAGAGCCATGAGAGTATTGTGTTTAAAGCAGGACACTGACCCTTGAGAAAGCCCCAAACTGACAGGCTAGCTAAAATTAGCTCAGTGTTGTACTGCTGCAACAGAAAAGGTGGAGTGTGTCACTGTGCACTAAACAGCAGCCTAGTGGACAGAGTAGCTAGCCTAGGCCCTAGTGGGCTGAGTAGAGCTAGCTTGCTGGATTTAGAGCTCGCTTGCTGGATTTAGAGCTAGCTTGCTGGATTTAGAGCTAGCTTGCTGGATTTAGAGCTAGCTTGCTGGATTTAGAGCTAGCTTGCTGGATTTAGAGGTAGCTTGCTGGATTTAGAGGTAGCTTGCTGGATTTTAGAGTAGCTTTCCTGGATTTAGAGCTAGCTTGCTGGATTTAGAAGCTAGCTTGCTAGATTTTAGACTAGCTTGCTGATTTAGATTAGCTGCTGATTAGACTAGCGTGATGATTTAAGAGCTAGCTTGCTGGATTTAGTGTAGCTTGCTGGATAGACAGATAAAGCTTTGCTGATATAGATAGCTTGCTGATTTAAGCTAGTTGCTGGATTTAGAGCTAGCTTGCTGGATTTAGAGCTAGCTTGCTGGATTTAGATCTAGCTTGCTGGATTTAGAGCTAGCTTGCTGGATTTAGAGGTAGCTTGCCGGATTTAGAGCTAGCTTGCTGGATTTAGAGTTAGCTTGCTGGATTTAGTGGTAGCTTGCTGGGCTGAGTCTGTAGCCGGGTGGGCTGAGAGCTAGCGAAGCAGAGCCCCTGCATTGTCCTCAATGTCACATTCAATCACATCACCTCTAAAAATGAGGCATTTTTTTTATCACTCACCAGTTGTTTGGGATATTGTGCCTCGTGGTTGGTTGGCTGTCCCGGGGTGACTCTGCGGGAC
Organism: Salvelinus sp. IW2-2015; assembly: GCF_002910315.2. NCBI lineage: Eukaryota > Metazoa > Chordata > Actinopteri > Salmoniformes > Salmonidae > Salvelinus > Salvelinus sp. IW2-2015. The sequence continues at coordinate 13,902,102 of NC_036875.1, read as the reverse complement.
TCCACAGGTGTTTGTGTTTGTGTGTGTGTGTTGGCTCTGTGTGTGTTGGCTCCAGTGTTTGTTTGTGTTAGTAGTCTTCTCCATCGTGCGCCAAGAGGTCTTCACAGGGACAGCAGTGGTGTGGCAGAGTAAAAACATGGCCACCCACCATGCCAGGGGTAATAAGGACAGCTATGTGTGCTCCTAGCAGACCTCGTACAGCTCTGGGCTTTACAATACAGGACCCTCCTAAGTTGTGACAGTGGACTAGTCAACTCCATCAGCTACACAGGCATGGGCCAAATCATTGCTGGGGGTGGAGGGGGATGTACTTCACCACTCAGAGAGTGGAAAGTAACTGTTGTGGGGGCTCTACTTGTTTTGATTCTACTTGACTGGAAATGGTTTCTTTGGTTTGATTTTAAACTGTGATAAATGTTCTGGAAGTTACTTGACAAATGGGAATTGGAAACGTATTACCTGTCACACAGTCTCTTTCTCCCTTTGTCTATCTCTATCACTCTCTTCCTCGATCTTTTTCTCTTGCACCACCGCTCCTCTCTCTTTTGTTACTGTCTTCACTCACCTTTGTCTGTCTAACGACTTAACCAGAGGGTCTTGAGCCTTGTTAATGTCTTACTGCTGCTGCAGGGTAAACACACTGACCTATCACCCTGTAAAGACCTCTGATCAGAGAGACATCAAGGGTCTGTGTGTGTGTGAGACAGAGAGAGAGAGAGAGAAAAAGAAAGACAGAGAGCAAAAGAGAGAGAGAGTGTGTGTGTTTGTGTGTGTGAATGCGGGTGTTTGTGTGAGGTCACATAATGGATGATCCCAGTCTTCTGATCAGTCTTCCTCTCTGGACAGGAGATTGATTCTCCCCCCCTCAAACCAACACTACCATCCTTTATGATTGCTCCTCTCTCTATCCTCTCTCTGTCCCCTCTCTATCCTCACTCTATACTTTCTCTGTCCCCTCTCTATCCTCGCTCTATCCTCTCTCTATACTCTCTCTGTCCCCTCTCTATCCTCTCTCTATCCTCTCTCTATACTCTCTCTATCCTCTCTCTATCCTCTCTCTATCCCTCTCTATCCTCTCTCTATCCTCTCTCTATACTCTCTCTATCGCCTCTCTATCCTCTCTCTATCCTCTCTCTATCCTCTCTCTATACTCTCTCTATCCCCTCTCTATCCTCTCTCTATCCTCTCTCTATCCCCGCTCTATCCCCGCTCTATCCTCTCTCTATCCTCACTCTATCCTCACTCTATCCTCACTCTATCCTCACTCTATCCTCACTCTGTCCTCACTCTGTCCTCTCTCCATCCTGTCTCTATCCTAAGTATATCGTCTCTCTATCCTCTCTCTGTCCTCTCTCTATCGTCTCTCTATACTCTCTCTGTCCCCTCTCTATCCTCTCTCTATACTCTCTCTATCCTCTCTCTATCCTCTCTCTGTCCCCTCTCTATCCTCTCTCTATCCTCTCTCTATCCTCTCTCTATCGTCTCTCTATACTCTCTCTGTCCCCTCTCTATCCTCTCTCATACTCCATCCTCTCTATACTTCTCTCTATCCTCTCCTACTTACTCTCTATACTCTCTATCCTCTCTCTGTCCCCTCTCTATACTCTCTCTATTCCTCTCCTCTCTCTGTCCCCTCTCATACTCTCTCTATTCCTCTCTCTGTCCCCTCTCTATACTCTCTCTATCCTCTCTCTATCCTCTCTCTGTCCCCTCTCTATACTCTCTCTATACTCTCTCTATACTCTCTCTGTCCCCTCTCTATACTCTCTCTGTCCCCTCTCTATACTCTCTCTATCCCTACATCTGTAGGTCATTAACATTGTGCATACAAAAGTCAGAGTTGATGAGCTTGCAGTAAAGCTAAACACAAACACAATCGACAGCTGGGTTATGATCATGTTGTTAGCTAGTGATTAAGTGCCATCGTTGATTAGTACGTTCATATGTTCATATGATACTGTATGTTCAGCTCCTCCCCCAAGGAGTTTAGAAATCATTTGAGGCTCAATTATTGCAGGTCAGGAAGTGGAGGGGCTACTCCGCTCTACTCTACTCTCTCTGGCATATGCTCCAGTCAATCAAAGGCTTGTTTACAAATAAGGACACAAACAAACACTTCAACTCTAATAACTAACTCATATAGGTTTTCAGGGTTAGTACTAATGTGTACCACCTCTCTGTCTGTGTGTCAAATCAAATCAAATTTTATTGGACATACACATGGTTAGCAGATGTTACCATGAGTGTAGCGAAATGCTTGTGCTTCTAGTTCTGACAGTGCAGCAATATCTAACATGTAATCTAACAATTCCACAACAACTACCTAATATACACAAATCTAAGTAAAGGAATGGAATAAGAATATATACATATACATATATGGATGAGCAATGACAGAGCGGCATAGGCAAGATGCAATAGATGGTATAGAATACAGTATATACTGTACATATGAGATGATTAACGCAAGATATGTAAACATTATTAAGGTGGCATTATTAAAATGACTAGAGTTCCATTTATTAAAGTGGCCAATGATATTAAGTCTGTATGTAGGCAGCAGCCTCTCTGTGCTAGTGATGGCTGTTTAACAGTCTGAGGGCCTTGAGATAGAAGCTGTTTTTCAGTCTCTTGGTCCCCGCTTTGATGCACCTGTACTGACCTCGCCTTCTGGATGGTAGCGGGGTGGACAGGCAGTGGCTCGAGTGGTTGATGTCCTTGATGATCTTTTTAGCCTTCCTGTGACATCGATCTGCTGTAGGTGTCCTGGAGGGCAGGTAGTTTGCGTGTGTGTGTGTGTGTGTGTGTGTGTGTGTGTGTGTGTGTGTGTGTGTGTGTGTGTGTGTGTGTGTGTGTGTGTGATTGACAGAGACGTATGGCAGTGTGACCAGTTACCTGTGGAGAAATGCCCCCCAATGACATGTGTGACTTACCACTGGACACCAGACACAGTCATAACACAAAACTCCATCCACTGACCACAGAAACCCACTGTCACTATCTCTTAACCAGGGTTGGGGTTCAGAAATAAAATATTCAGTCTATTAAGAAAGTAAACCAAATTCCAGTTCCAATTCTAAATGTTTCTCTTTCAAAAGCATTGAAGAGAATTGGAATTGACCCCACCACTGCTCTTAATAATATTCAATGAATATCTGAATCTATAAGGTGTAGAAGCTGAATCTACTGGGGGCAGAAGTATACAGAGCAGGTGGCCACGATGAATAAGGCTGTCAGGTGTAGTGGTCGACTCTGTGTCACCTTGGCCAGATGGTCATGGTGCTGCCCACCTGCAAGGCTCCACAGCATGCCCAGGACCCTGGGGCCAATACATGTGTAGATTACTAATGATAACTACAGTATGCTAATAACACAATGCTAATGTGAACAACAGAGAGCAGTGAGGTGATGGACGCACTGGTCTGGTCAGTGTGACTATACAGTAGCAACAGTAATGATAGTTGTGTAATAGAGAATCTCTCTCTCTCTCTCCATCTCCACCTCTCTTTCTCTCTCGCTCTCTGATCTGGGAATCTCTTGTGTGGTAGCCTCTTTATTTAGCTCCTGATGTATGTACTGAACAGGTTATGCAGGGCGGCAGATAGTCTTTTCTAGGAAAGGTTGTGGGAATATTAGACAGTGTATGCTTCCCCAGAGGAAGAGGTCAGACAGTCAGCCGAACTCAGAGAAAGGGGAAGGGACAGTGAGGAGAAGGTCAACTCCAGGTCAACCACTATGCTGCATATATGATTGCCTCTCCATAGAAGGGACAACACTTCTTGTTTGTATAAGAAACATTAACGTGTTCATTTTCCTGTTATGGTAAATAAAAACTTGGCTACAGTTCAACTCAAAACGTTGTCAGATATGTTCTGGTAATTATAAGAACTGGCTAGCCATCTAGATAGCTAGTTAAAAGGCTAATGTTAGCAACAAACCAAAACATTGTCTCTAGAATGTTGCTTTGAGTTGCCTGGCATGATAGATTGACATATCATAAATACATTTTTAAACTGAGGGTTTTTTTTGGTGCAAAAAATGTACCCGGCTGCTGCAATGTCATGCAGATAAAACTGCTGTTTTTGAGTTTATATTTTTTTCAGAATGACAAGGACAAGTTTGATGTCTGACAACAACAACAATAGCATGTTCATGATTTAGTGAGTGCCAAAGACAGTAAGATTAAAGGTGACAAAAAGACTGAGGGTTTGGCTGGACTTTTAAATAGATTAGCTCAATCATTACTAGGTCAGTTGGCGGAAATAAAAGTACAGGCTTTGTCAACGGCAATACCTTTCAGATAAAGAAAAGTTGGCAAAAAGTTGGAGGGATGCTAACAAGTTGGCCGGAAAACATCTTTGTTTGAAAGGTGTAAAAGAGAGAGAGAGAGAAAAGAGAAAGTGTGTATGTTTGATGGACACACAGCAGCTGTCCTCTGCTCCTCATGCCTTTGCCACCTACGGAAAAGGTGTCTAAGGGCACAAAGGAAAGAGGAGGGCACACACACTCCAGAACATGGAAAATCTGATCACGACTCCATTTTGCTCCTCCCTTCCTATAGGCAGAAACTCAAACAGGAAGTACCCGTGCTAAGGACTATTCAACGCTGGTCTGACCAATCGGAATCCACACTTCAAGATTGTTTTGATCATGCAGACTGGGGTATGTTCCGGGTAGCCTCTATGAATAACATTGATGAATACACTGATACAATGACTGCGTTTATCAGGAAGTGTATAGGAGATATTGTACCCACTGTGACTATTAAAACCTACCATAACCAGAAACTGTGGATAGTTAGCAGCATTTGCTTCACAGCATTCACATCCGGTGAAATTGCGCGCGAAATTCAAACTACAGAATTATAAATATTTAACTTTCATAAAATCACAAGTGTAATACATCAAAATAAATCTTAACTTCTTGTTAATCCAGCCGCTGTGTCAGATTTCAAAAAGGCTTTACGGCGAAAGCACACCATGCGATTATCTGAGGACAGCGCCCCGCATACAACACCATGAAAAACATATTTCAACCAGGCAGGTGCGACACGAAAGTCAGAAATAGCGATGTAATAAATGCCTTACCTTTGATGATCTTCTTCTGTTGGCACTCCAAAAGGTCCCAGTTACATCACAAATGGTCCTTTTGTTCGATAATGTCCTTCTTTATATCCATAAGAACTCAGTTTAGCTAGCGCGCTTCAGTCAATCATCCACCCAGTTTCCCTCCATCAAAATGCATACAAAATGAATCCCAAACTTTACTAATAAACTTTACCAAACAAGTCAAACAACGTTTATAATCAAACCCTAGGTACCCTAATACATAAATAAACGATAAAATTTAAGACGGAGAATCGTTATTGTCTTCCCGGAGAAAAATACCAAAGAACGTGCTCTCATTCACGCGCTTGGAAACACTACAGCCAAAATGGGAGCCACCTAGAAAAACTACAATTTCTGGCTAATTTTTCCAAAAACCAGCCTGAAACTATTTCTAAAGACTGTTGACATCTAGTGGAGGCCCTAGGAACTGCAATCTGGGAGGACTTCGCCTTATAATAAAAGTGACAGCCATTGAAAATAGTGGTAGGCTGAATTTTTTTGGGGGGGATGGTTTGTCCTCGGGGTTTCACCTGCCATATCAGTTTTGTTATACTCACAGACATACATTATTTTAACAGTTTTAGAAACTTTAGAGTTTTTTCTATCCAAATCTACCAATTATATGCATATCCTAGCTTCTGGGTCTGAGTAACAGGCAGTTTACTTTGGGCACACTTTTCATCCAGACGTGAAAATTCTGCCCCCTACCCAAGAGAGGTTAATAAACAAAACAAGAAACACAAACAACGCACAGACAGGAAACTGAAACAGAAACAATAACGCCCCGGGAAAGAACCAAAGGGAGTGACATATATAGGGAAGGTAATCAGGGAGGTGATGGAGTCCAGGTGAGTCTGAAGATGCGCAGGTGCGCGTAACGATGGTGACAGGTGTGCGCCATAACAAGCAGCCTGGTGACCTAGAGGCTGGAGAGGGAGCACACGTGACACACAGGCAAAACATCAGTATAGAGACAAAGAGTCGCAACTCAATGGCTCAGACACGAGACAAATGTGGCAAGGACTACAGACAATCACGAACTACAAATGGAAAAGCAGCCACGTCGCGGTCACCAACATCTTGCTTCCGAACAATCTAAACACCTTCTTCGCCCACTTTGAGGATAACACAGTGTCACCGATGCGGCCCTCTACCAAGGACTGTGGGCTCTCCTTCTCCGTGGCTGACGTGAGTAAGACATTTAAGCGTATTAACCCTGCTGGCCCAGATGGCATCCCAAGCCGCGTCCTCAGAGCATGCGCAGACCAGCTGGCTAGAGTGTTTACGGACATATTCCGTAAATATGTCCATCTCAGCCCCCTCCTGTAAAACAAAGGAGCTGAGCACACCCCTATCCACATCGACGGGACTGCAGTGGAGAAGGTGGAAAGCTTCAAGTTCCTCGGCGTACACATCACTGACAAACTGAAATGATCCACCCACACAGTGTGGTGAAGAAGGTGCAACTGCAACTCAGGAGGTTGAAGAAATTTGGCTTGGCACCTAAAACCCTCACAAACTTTTACAGATGCAAAATTGAGAGCAACCTATTGGGCTGTATCATCGCCTGGTATGGCAACTGCACCGCCCACAACTGCAGGACTCTCCAGAGGGTGGTAGGGTCTGCCCAACTTATCACCAGGGGCAAACTACCTACCCTCCAGGACACCTGCAGCACCCGATTTCCCAGGAAGGCCAAAAAGATTGTCAAGGACAACAACCACACGAATATTGTGTGTATTGTTATGAAATTGTTAGGTATTACTGCACTGTTGGAGCTAGAAAGAAACACAAGCATTTCGCTACACCCGCAATGAAATCTGCTGAACACGTGTATGTGACCCAACAAAATTGTATTTTATTTTATTTTATTTGACCAAATAATTTCACGTGGATTGTCTTAACACTATTGCCCATGTTTGAACCACTTTCAATGCTGGACCTGGATATTCAATCAAACATTCATTTATTGATTGATTACCCAAAGTAATACCTCCCCCTTCTTTCATGAGAACTTAGTTACACTATATAAGCATTTTTGTGTCTGTGTCTATGAGAGGTGGGTGGGTAATCTTGACCATAGAGGGTGGGAGGTGAGGGGTGAGGGGTCAGGGGTGACAGTGCTAAGGTGCTACGTGTCACACAGGGGGTGTCTTAGGGGATTTTTAAGAGTGTCAAAAGGGCTGGTATGAGGTGTCAGAGGTGTTTTAAATCAGTCCACTCCGTTTTAGAGACACAGTGTCACGCCCCTCACTGCCATCAAAGGGCCTGTCAACCCGCCTTTACAGAGCATAACACTGAAGGGTGTGTGTGTGGGGGGATTACTTTATCCCTTGATTATTAAACTTTGTGCAAAGGTAGATTTTTTGCATCAAATACAGTTCCAACCCGAAAATCAAAACAGCCAGTTGATTTGAAACCCTTCAACGTCACCCCGTTTGGGTCTTGAGCTCCTCATGCTACTGGTTTTATACCACACCACTTTTCCTTCTGCCTACCAATTAACAATGTTTACAACCCCAGAGCAGGGGCGGTTTATGACGGTAGGTTTCGGGGTTTAAGTTCCGGGTCATAGGTCAGCTAAGTTTAGTCGTACCCCTGAGAGGCGGGGACTCTTTTACTGTTTCATCAGAGAGGAGAAAAGCCACATCTAATGCGGCTATCTCCTAACCTCCATATTGAATTGGGATTAAGGAAGGCCCATATAAACCTATTGTTTGGATAAAATAATGTGTCCTCTTTCATGTCCTGTGTAAAGCTGCCCTCTGGGTCTCATAATACCAGGGTGCTGATCAGACCAGTGCTGGAAAGAGGGATAAGTTGGGAAGAAATCCATGTCAACCATAGCCAAATTGAGACTCCAGTATACTAGGATTTTATCTGCTTCACCAAACACTCTCATTCACTCCTCTACCATTAGATACAAAAGCTATCTCATCAGTCCATCTCCAACGCCTTTCCCAAGAGAGATGGGGGAGTACCAAATTGTCTGCCAATAAACTCTCTGTCCTTTCTCTGTACCCCTCACCTCTGTTCCTAGTTATCTCCAGATGGGGTTGATAATACCCTTTCCTCCCTTCTCCTCCTCACATTATCACAGTGATATCTGTGGAAGACAAACGAGTTTGGGCCCTGGCGGTGCATTCAGGGGTCAGCTCAGCTACTGTGGGGTGTCCTCAGGAACAGGCCAGACAAGGCTTCCATACATACCATCTAGGCCCACCTACGGTTAGCAGCACCCCCTGCAGCTCTGCTCTGCTAAGGGACTGAGGCTACTGTTTCTGCCTAAGTCAGGGAGATGGATGAGGAGAGGAACACAGAGAAAGAGTCTCGTTTAAGGCACTTGACATCTAGATTGTGTCTGACACGTGCGCACTCCCCCGTGCCCTGTGCGCAATCACTTCACTTACTTTCACTCTCATGTGCACATATGGGCTCACAAAACACCATGGACTCACATGTCAAATACATTAGATTACCACTGCCTCTTGAAAGTCCAATTAGATTTGTCACGCACACACACGAACGTGCACACACACACACTGTTGCACACACTCACAATGAGGGGCGAGGGGGATGACACCATACTGTGCCCTAGACAGATGAGGTGATGGATATGATGTATCAATCACACACTTCGGTTTACTCAGGACATCAGTCAAAGCACAAGACTAGGTGTGTGTGTGTGTGATTGTGTGTATGTCCTAGAGGAGGGGGCATGACTCAGGGACTCTTTGTGATCATGTCTAACCCCCGGACGGGCAGTGGTGAGGGGAAGGAAATGAGAAGGGCTGGTCTCTCTCCACTTCCACGTAAGCAACAGGCACAGACTCGTCTTACTACACTCAGCGCTGTGAGAAATCAACAGACTGTGCTCTATTGATCCTCAGACTTTCTCAGACTTAATAAGTCACTTCCAGGAGTCTCAATGCAGTCTAGAGAACGACTACAGCTCAAACTCCTGTCTCAAGAGCTTACAGCTCTAATTGCAGTGTTTTGGTGCTCATCAAATCGAGAGGGAGTGGGAGAAAGCAAGAGTGTGAGAAAAAATTATGCATTTACTTCGAAGTCTATTCACAGACACATCATTTAGTTTAGAAGTTCACAACACATATAAACTATGGAGCCTACAGCTGCTGATGATAAACACAAGCCCTAAATTATTACTTTGAAAAGAAATGAAAAGAAAAATCTATTCATTCAAAGTTTTCCAGCACAGCATCACGTTAGCTTTGGTGCAGAACAGCAGGTGAAGAGAGTGGGGGGGGGGGGGGCATTGACTCCTGGTGGGGCCATGTGTGAGCTTCTACCCCCTGGCAAGAGCCCTAGCGAGACCCTGGTCCCTTCTCCTTTGTCCCCCCGGCACCCAGCTCTTTGAGTGGCCCAACCCTGACAAACACACTGTGAAATTAGCCTAGTGGTGGAGCTCTAATGAAAGCTAACACGATCAGCTCATACAAACAGACCCAGGCTCCCTGTCACACCCTGGATCTTTCCCAGCACCCCACCGCTCACCCACATGTCCACACACTCCATATTGTCACCCTGGGAGAAACACAGCTGTGCCCAGCCAGGACACTGAAGCCGATGGGGTGCAGAAGGGGTGCAGTCGCTCCCCAGCTACACACCCCTGTCACTCCGATACACACTGGGTATGAGCTAAGACATGACACATGCACCCATCAGCCTGCTCTCGTGTGACAACAATCGACTCTTCTCCTGAAAAGAACTGATGGGAACGGTTTTATTTTTGGGAGAGGAAGGGGTGGGTAAAGCGGGGGTAAAGTGCCTCCTTGCCAACCTCCAGGGTTACCATCTTATCAACTGTGTTTTCTGTAAATTGCCCTGAGGTCAATCATGATAACTTGGCGTTCATCTCACCTCTACACATCAGCCAAGTCCATATCTGGGATGTGAACCAGCAACGTTCCGGCTTCTGCTCCTCTAAAAACCTCCAAACTGCTGCTTCATGCCTGTATTCATAAGCAGAGAGCCGTTGAGCTGTGCTTCCTGCTCTAAAACGTTTGAGTAATGCTGTGATGTGAAGTGTTGAGTGAGAAGTTTTGGTATGACTAATAAGGAATGAAGTATGAGCCTTCCTTGTTGCAGTAAAAGCCTTTTGAGTGATGGTGGGTATTGAGTAAGGCCTGTCCTTGGCCTCTTCCCTTTCGCCAGTTCCAGAGTTTTCACACACTCACACCATTACTCACTCCGTCACTGTGACCTAAGCCTTCAGGATATACCCATTGTTACAGTGGAGAACGCTTGCAGGTTTTAAGATAAAGGGTGTGTGTGTGTGTGTGTTGTGTGTGTGTGTGTGTGGGCGGTGGGGGGGGGGGGATTTGTACTCATGATAGATGTATCTTTCTTCCTGTTTGTGTAGGAGCACCTCCTTTTCCCATGCTGTGGATCACACACACACACACACACACACACACACACACACACACACACACACACACACACACACACACACACACACACACACACACACACACACACACACACACACCACACACACACACACAACACACACACACACACACACTGAGCACACACTCAAAAACGGGATAGCGGTAAACAGACACACTTTCTAAAGGCATACTGTGGGAGAGAGAGAGAGGGAGAAGAAAGGAAGGAGAGATGAAAGAGGAGAAGGGGTAGATCTCATTCTACTTAGACCAAAGGAACTGCCAAAGACACAGAGGAGGACAGGAGAGTCTTTTAAGTCACAGGCTATGTTTTTTTTCTTCTTTTTCCACATAAAAGTAAGGCAATGAGAGTCGATGTGGCGTACTGACATACAACACAATACATGCACCCATCAATCCTCTCCACATTGTGCTGACTTCAGTTAAACAAACACAGGAAGGAATACTCTTCACTACCTGACAGATTTTAATTTCAACTGATAACCTTCTTTAACTTTTGTTCTGTTATTTTCTATGGGGACCTCCAGGATGTTCCTAGTTAGAGCAGAGGGACATCACCGTCCTTTTCAAATTGAGATGGAAACAAGAGCTTAACCAGATCAGCTTTCATGTCCAGTACTTCAAACCTGACCCCTGACCTCTCACCCCTATCCTCAGCCTGTCTGTCAGATTCACCTGTCTCTCTCTCTGTCCACCCAGCCCTGGGAAAGCTGATCCTACTGCTGTGACCATATCTCATATATAGTGGTGACAACCTTCACCGCCCATAATTCTTTGTCACAGAGTTCCTCTGAGGCTCCTCATTATGTGACACATAATCACGTCTCCTTTGGGAAGAGAAGGGACACAGTTGTCACATGTGGACAGACACGAGGCCAAACCCTTTAGTGACCCTCGCAGATACAGACCTTTGAGTTAAATATGAGATACATGGAGCCCGTGGTTAATAGACATGTTATAGAGGGCCAGGGTTTTGAATCATTGAATGATGGAAGAGATAGCATGTCTCTCAGCACCTACTCCTCAGCATTACCTATCGATGACAACCGCTAATGAAGTTTGGGGAGGGGGAGGGGTGTGTGTGCTCCCATATTTCATCCTGGTATCTGATGTGTGGCCCTCAGCTCCCCATCACTGAGATGAGGAAATGGGCCCTCACAGAGCCCAACCCCAGGGACACCTCAGGGACTCACTGACTGGGACTGACCACTCCACTGACCCCCTAAATCTCTGCCACCCCCCTTCCCTCACCCCTCACCCCCAACCCCTATCTCTATTCCCTTACCCTCCCCTCCTTACCCTCATACATTCATCCCAGGGGAAAGAAACACCCTCATTCACAGGGAAAAGCTTGCTTTCAGGTCTTTCTCCCCTTCAATGGGGCTTTATGCCAGGAGCCTTGAGACATCAACATGACAATATGACAATGTGCTGGCCCTTTTAAAAGAGATCCTGTGTTTGTTAAGCATTTCTGCCCCTGAAGAGCACCTAAGGCAGGGGCGGGGGATCTGAAAAGTGACCGGTGAAAAGAGAGGGGCCAACTTTGATCACACACGTGAAAGAGGACTAGACTTTGATTAACATGAGTGCTGCGCGTGGTAGTCTGTCTGTCTTTCTATCTATCTCTGAGAATTATTAGAACGGTGAAGTTATCATTGGAAGGTATGAGACAATCCGATAATTGCTATTCACGTCTCATGTTATTGCCCACCTCACTTCTTCCACCACTTCTCACCCAGCCTCTAGTAAAGAAACCACAAACTCTCCAAACTCTCATTTCAGCGCTACCATTTCTCCGATCCCCCCCCCCCCATGAGATCATATAAGTAATGTTTTTTGGGACTTTTATGTAACACTTTCTATTATTCATCAAAAGAGTTTTAAGCATCTCTCCTTGATGTCAAACTGTAACAAGCAAAAATAAGATATCCTGGCTCTCTAAAGCTGATTCAACTCATCTCAAGGAGCTGAAATCATGAATCATAAAAAAAAACACCAAAGTCGGAGGAAATTGATTCGCTAGCTAAGGAGGGAGCAGGAGGGTGTGTGAGAGAGAGAGAGAGAGAGCGAGCGAGAGAGAGAGAGAGAGATAGTACAACTACAACCTCCCCGCAGAATGCACTAACACACGCTAAGGATGAGGATAGGTCTCTTTTTACATGGTACAGGAAGTACAAATGTGACTGTCATATCATAGGAAACATGAAGGGAAACTGCATCAATGCATTTAGGCTACAAAACAGAATTATGGATGTCATCATCACAACTATGTTCAGAAAGACATGACTCAATGATAAAAGTCGTGCCCCTCTTCAATTAGAATTTCTTTGGATTCAAAATGGCAGACAAACTGACAAGTAAAATCTCTCTCTTTAGAGCACTTTCATTCTTAGCACAGGTACTGACCTTTCCATTGACTCACTGGACCACTGAGTTATGAGTGTTAAATATAGTAATGGCAGTTTATTTTTAGAGCAGCACTCCAAAGATTCAGGAGTTATCACAATGGCCTCATTTTGCCTGAGTAGGATGGTAATCTCACAGTTGTGATTGTATCATTGTCAAGTCATTTTGCCCAATTCATTCTGCCATAGACCGGCCTATGCCGCTATCTGTCCCTGTAGAATGACCTGAGATAAGAAAAACTCTACCTGATAACCCCAGCAAACATGACCCCATTCGCCCAATGTGAGTATTTGGTGAGCAAGGTGGGCAGGGTCTAGTACATGCCAAGCAAGCCTACACCAAGCAAGCCCACACCAGCCCGACATGGGCAAGCCCACACCAAGCCTACACAAGCCAGATACGAGCTAGCCCACATCAGCCCAACACAGGCTAACCTACATCAGCCCAACACAGACTATTGGACACCAGCCCAACATGCCAGCCCATACCAAGCCCAGCTGCTTCATAATGTAGAGGCGGGGCTCATTTGAATATTTGGGGCCGTGGATTTAAATTCCCCAATTCATGTTGTTAAGTTAAAAAAGAATGCAAGATCAAAATCGCTGATACCATTCAAACCAATGAGGTTTCGGTACTTTAAAGCCAATTATCTCGGAATAATCTTTCTTTCAGACAGAACTTTATAGGTCAAAGGTCACAAGTTATTTTTGTGCAACCGTTAGTGAGAGTGTCGTTCCAGTTTATCTGTTGTGGCGTAGGACATTAGAATAAAATGACTTGTACACTGCCAATGATAAAGTCTGTAAGAAGACTTATATAAGTGCACACGATACATGTACCAGTTAAAAGTTTGTACGCACCTGCTCATTGAAGGGTTTTTCTTCATTTTTACTGTTTTTACATTGTTGAATAATAGTGGAGACATGAAAATGTGGAATAACACATATGGTAAGCAAAAAAGTGTCTTAAACAAATCAAAATATGTCATATTTGAGATTATTCAAAGGAGCCACCCTTTGCCTTGATGACAGTTTTGCACACTCTTGGCATTCTCTCAACAAGCTTCATGAGGAATTTTTTTCCAACAGTCTTGAAGGAGTTCCCACATATGCTGAGCACTTGTTGGCTGCTTTTCATTCACTCTGTGGTCCAACTCATCCCAAACCATCTCAATTGGGTTGAGGTCGGGGGATTGTGAGGCCAGGTCATCAGATGCAGCACTCCATCACTCTCTTTGGTCAAATAGCCCTTACACAGCCTGGAGGTGTTATTTGGGTCATTGTCCTGTTGAAAAAGAAATGACTGTCCCACTAAGAGCAAACCAGATGGGATGGCGTATCGCTGCAGAATGCTGTGGTAGCCGTGCTGCTTAAGTGTGACCATCACAGTGTCACCAGCAAAGCACCGCCACACCATCACACCTCCTCCTCCATGCTTCACGGTGGGAACCATACATACAGAGATCATTCGTTCACCTACTCTGCGTCGCACAAAGACACAGTGGTTGTAACCAATAATTTCACATTTGGACTCATCAGACCAAAGGACAGATGTTCGCCGGTCTAATGTCCGTTGCTCGTGTTTTTTGGCCCAAGCAAGTCTCTTATTCCTATTGGTGTCCTTTAGTAGTGGTTTCTTTGCATCAATTCGACCATGAATTAATGCAGTCTCCTCTGAAAAGTTGATGTTGAGATGTGTCTGTTACTTGAACTCTGTGAAGCATTTATTTTGGGCTTCAATCTGAGGCTGGTAACTCTAATGAACTTTTCCTCTGCAACAGAGGTACCTCTGGGTCTTCCTTTCCTGTGCGGGTCCTCATGAGAGCCAGTTTCATCATATCACTTGATGGTTTTTGCGACTGCACTTGAAGAATCTTTCAAAGTTCTTGAAAGGTTCCGTATTGACTGACCTTCATGTCTTAAATTAATGATGGACTGTCATTTCTCTTTGCTTATTTGAACCAAGCAGCATGGTCAGGAGGACTGGACCTGGGAGGAAATCCTGGAGGGAGCAGGACCCTGTACAAGGGCCGTATCGCCGTCCGAAGGAAGAGATGGAGGCAGCGAAAGCGGAACGGCGACGTTACGAGGAGTTATACCATCAAGGCAAGCACGAGAGGCAGCCCCCCAATTTCTTTGGGGGGAGTACACGGGGAGATTGGCGGTGTCAGGGTTTAGACCTGAGCCAACTCCCCGTGCTTACCGTGGGGAGCGTGTGACTGGTCAGGCACCGTGTTATGCGGTGATGCGCACGGTGTCTCCAGTGAGCATTCACAGGCCGGTGCGCTCTGTGCCAGCGCCCCACATTTGCCGGGCGGAAGTGGGCATCCAGCCAGGACGGGTTGTGCCAGCTCTACGCTCGAGACCTCCAGTGCATCTCCCCAGTCCGGTGAGACCTGTTCCGGTTCCACGTACCAGGCCTCCAATATGTCTCCCCAGCCTGGTAAGCCCTGTGGTAGCTCCACGCACCAGGCTTCCAGTACGTCTCCTCAGTCCGGTGAGACCTGTTCCGGTTCCACGTACCAGGCCTCCAGTATGTCTCCCCAGCCTGGTAAGCCCTGTGGCAGCTCCACGCACCAGGCCTCCAGTATGTCTCCTCAGTCCGGTGAGACCTGTTCCGCCTCCACGTACGAAGCCTCCAGTGATGATCCATGGCCCGGAGCCTGTAGTGATAATCCATGGCCCGGAGCCTGTAGTGATGATCCATGGCACAAAGCCTCCAGTGATGATCCATGGCCTAGAGCCTGTAGTGATGATCCACGGCACGAAGCCTCCAGTGATGATGCATGGCCCGGAGCCTGTAGTGACAATCCATGGCACGAAGCCTCCAGTGATAATCCATGGCACAAAGCCTCCAGTGATGATCCATAGCCCGGAGCCTGCAGTGAAAATCCAGGGCAAGGAACCTCCAGCGACGGTCCCCAGTCCGGAGCCTCCAGCGACGGTCCCCAGTCCGGAGCCTCCAGCAACGGTCCGCAGTCCGGAGCCTCCAGCGGGTGCCCAGTCTGGAGCCTCCAGCGGGGGTTCCCAGTCCAGAGCCTCCAGCGGGGGTTCCCAGTCCGGAGCCCCCGGCGACGATCTGCAGTCTGGAGCCTCCAGCGGTGGCCTCCGGCGATGATCCACGGTCCGGTTCCTCTGGCAACGATTCACGGTCCGGAGTCTCCGGCGACGATCCACGGTCGGGATAGGGAGCGGGGGAGCATAGGGAGCGGGGGCTACGTCCCGAACCGGAGCCGCCACCGAGGGTAGATGCCCACCCCTATAGTTTCAAGTTTGCGGCCGGGAGTCTGCACCTTAGGGGGGGACCTGTCACTCCCTGACCTTAGAGAGACGTTTTATTTCTCTATTTGGTTAGGTCAGGGTGTGATTTGGGGTGGACATTCTATGTTGTCTATTTCTTTGTTTTTGGCCGAGTATGGTTCCCAATCAGAGGCAGCTGTCTATCGTTGTCTCTCATTTGGGATCATACTTAGGCAGCCCTTTTCCCCCACTTTCTGTTGTGGGATCTTGTCTTTTTGTGTTGCATGTGTTTGCACTCCTAGCTTTACGTTCGTTGAGTTTTTTTTTGTGGAACATTTTAAATTAAAGGAAAATGTACGCCTACCACGCTGCACCTTGGTCTCCTTCCGACGACAAACGTAACAACAAGGCACAACTGTTAATTGAAATTCTTTCCAGGTGACCACCTCATGAAGCTGGTTGAGAGAATGCCAAGAGTGTGCAAAGCTGTCATCAAGGCAAAGGGTGGCTACTTTGAAGAATCTCAAATATAAAACATATTTTGATTTGTTTCAGTCTTTTATTTTTTATTTTTTTATTTATTTAACCTTTATTTAACCAGGTAGGCTAGTTGAGAACAAGTTCTCATTTGCAACTGCAACCTGGCCAAGATAAAGCATAGCAGTGTGAACAGACAACACAGAGTTACACATGGAGTAAACAATATTTTGTTACTACATGATTCCATATATGTTGTTTCATAATTTTGATGTCTTCATTATTATTTTACAATGTAGAAAAAGGTAAAAATAAAGACAAAACCCTTGAATGAGTAGGTGTGACCAAACTTTTGACTGGTACTGTATATACTGATTATACAGAACATTATGAATACCTGCATTTTCTATGACATAGACTAACCAGGTGAATCCAGGTGAAAGCTATGATCCCCTGTTGATGTTAATTAAAAACCTCTTAAGGATCGCTACAGATTGGTGTCCCACCCGCGGGATGGTTGAGCTAATGTGCGCTAATGCGATTAGCATGAGGTTGTAAGTAACAAGAAAATTTCCCATGACATAGACATATCTGATATTCGCAATAAGCGTAAATTATTGTTAATCTAACTGCACTGTCCAATTTACAGTAGCTATTACAGTGAAATAATAGCATGCAATTTTTTGAGGAGAGTGCACAGTTATGTTATTAATAAACCAATTAGGCACATTTGTGCAGTCTTGATACAACATTTTGAACAGAAATGCAATGGTTCATTGGATCAGTGTAAAACTTTGCACATACACTGCTTCCATCTAGTGGCCAAAATCTAAATTGTGCCTGGGCTGGAATAATACATTATGGCCTTTCTTATGCATTTCAAAGATTATGGTACAAAGAAAATACAAAAAACGTGTTATATTCTCCTACATTAATTTCACATTTCCACAAACTTCAAAGTGTTTCCTTTCAAATAGTATCAAGAATATGCATATCCTTGCTTCAGGTCCTGAGCTACAGGCAGTGGCAGTTAGATTTGGGTATGTCATTTTAGGCGAAAATTGACTTCAATCAGTGTAAATGAAGCAGAGGAGACAGGTTACAGAAAGATTTTCAAGCCTTGAGAGAATTGAGACATGGATTGTGTATGTGTGCCACTCAGAGGGAAAATGGGCAAGACAAAATATTTAAGTGCCTTTGAATGGGGTATGGTAGTAGGTGCCAGGCGCACCGGTTTGTGTCAAGAACTGCAACGCTGCTGGGTTTTTCACGCTCAACAGTTTCCCGTATGTATCAAAGTTGCTTGTTGCTGTCATATATATATATACACACACACTGACTGTACAAAACATTAAGAACACCTTCCTAATATTGAGTTGCACCCCCCTCAGAACAACCTCAATTCGTTGCTGCATGGGCTCTACAAGGTTTGCGAAAGCTTTCCACAGGAATGCTGGCCCATGTTGACTCCAGTGCTTCCCACAGTTGTGTGTAGTGGACTGGATGTCCTTTGGGTGGTGGACCACTGTTGTCGTTCTGATACAATGTAACATCCAGCAAATTCAAACAGTCAGTTATCAGCATTCTGTGTCTTTTCGTTGAGCCGGATCATTTGGCTTCCAAACGGCTCTTCATTCAAAATTGTCAGGACCCGGTGCGAGAAACAGTCACTTAATAATTGGCAGAACCCAGAAGATGAGGCAGACACAGCAGTACTAGAGATGGTGGTTTAATGAAAAATGGATATCCTCCAAAATACAACGAAAAATCCACAAAGTGGAAAAAAACAGCAGGGAAAAACAAACCTCAAAAGACTACTCAAATAATAAACAAGAACAAAACCAGAGAACCTCTGGAAAATCCAACAAGAGAAAAGTCTATATAAAACAAGGCTTGGGCTGGGGCTGGGTGCTAACTTACAAACACTGAGCAAGGAACTAAGGAACACACAGGGTTTAAATACTAACAAGGGAATGACTTACAGGTGCAAACAATAATTGGAGCAAGAAAAACAAAAGGTACAAAAAAGGTGCAAGGGGGACATCTAGTGAACAAAACCTAAACAGTCCTGGCCAAAACCTGACAAAAATGCTTCAAAATCGACCTAGAACCATGAAAATTGCAAATCTCTAGTACTGTAAAGCCAAAACAGTAGGCTACCATTATGTCAGATCTTCATATGCATGTTCAAAAAACATTTTTACCCATCCAAATGTACACACTGCAAAAATGAGCGTGCACCAGTATCACGTGCTCCCCCACTATTTATTGTTTCTGCAGTGATGATTCACCATCTTCGGAGAATTGTTTTCTAACTTATGGATGACTTAGCTGACAATGTCAGGAAAACAATGTGGACGCTTCAATTGGGCAGAAGTCCGTGAGTTCTGGATGGCCAGATAGCTACCAACAATGTTTTGAGTGGTTTTCACTGACTTCATGTCAATGGTAATATGGCAAAAGATTCGCTATCTAGCTAACCAACAACTGTAACAATGGATCTGAGAGACAAGTGCTCATTGTGCAAATGTATTTATGTTTCAATAAACATTGGAGATTAAATATAGTTTACATGTTGTCAACAATTTAAGCCAACCCCGTCTGTTTTGCCCCATAGTTGCACACGCGTCGGTTTTGTTGCTAAACAATCAACCCATCTATATGCAGATAATCGTTGTTTGAAGCAAAAAAAAGCAGTCGTAGCAGTATGCAAATCAGGGAGCCATCGATGCGATTCAGTTCCCAACGTTCACCAAAAAGAGCTCGAAAAGAGCTGTTCGTTCGCAAACGAACTGTCACTAAAAAGGATGGGCTTATTTCAGGCAAAGTGAGGGCTGCCGTTGGGGTCCCCTGCCTTCGGGCCAATGTAGAGCCGATGAGCAAAGGTGTATCGGCCAATGTGGGCAGCCTACATGGGTCCAATGTTTTTACTCGCATTGGGCCCACATGGTGCCCATGTGGGAATGATTGCTGGGAAATGATGGGCTTATTTCAGGCAAACTGAGGGCTGCCCTCACCAGATATGGGTTGCCCACACTAGGTCACACTGGACCAATGTGGAGCGAATGTGGGCAGCCTACATGGGGCCAACATTTTATCCAGCATTTGGACATGTTTGCTGGGACGTATCTCAGCTGAAAATAACATTCAGAGATTAACACAGATACATACAGAGACACATGTAGACACTGAGTGCTCTAAAAAGGGTAAAACTATAAACTGCTATAGGTAAATTTAGATCAGTTAGCTATTTTGAAAACTAAGATAACATGTTTTTGTAACGTAATTAAACTAGTTAATGTAGAAGTGCTGTGGCATAGTTACTTTTTGCTCTATCCACCTGTTCCAAATAACTTCCCATATGATGTGCAACAATTCACTAAACATATATTCTCATTGTATATTGTTTATGGCAGGGGACAGGTATTCAAATCCAAGCCTGGAGGTTCTGTCACTGCTGGTTTTCTGTTCTACAATTAATTGCACCCACCTGGTGTCCAAAGGAGGTTGAGGGGAGGAAGGCTGGTGTCCCAGGTCTAAATCAGTCCTTGATTTGAAGGGAATAAAGAATATCAGCAGTGGCACTGGCTTTATGGTGCAGATATGGAATTTGCCTGGTTTAGTTGTACAGTATGAGTGGGAAGGCCTATCAGAGAGGAATCGGCAAAGTATACCAAAATACTTGGAACTAGATGCACAATGCAGAAATTATGATGAAGTATGTTCACTTAGGCCTGCTACCTCCCATCATTGATGGTAGGCTTGCTATTCCGTACACCTGATTTTATATTCATGTTCTTTCAAGGATTTCAAAATAGGCTACATCTACTCACGGTTATGACTAGATGGAGTACAGCTGGACAGAAGTGACTTTAGGTAGCAGGTTAGGAGAACTTATGCAGCCGGTTAGAATAATTAACGTAGCAGGTTAGGAGAATTAGGATTTTTTGGGGGTCCTGTCTGGAACGTCCGTCTTTTCTTGGTCTTTTTTTGTGTGCAGTCCGGACCAACCTTGATTTTAACGTCCAAGGATGTTGATTCTTGGTCCTGTCCGGACCAAATCTGAAGCAAACATAGATTTGGTCCAGACCAATCACAGAAATCTACAGTGCATTCAGAAAGTATTCAGACCCCTTTACTTTTTTCCACATTTTGTTATGTTACAGCCTTACTCTAAAATGGATTAAATACATCTACACACAATACCCATAATGACAAAGCGAAAACATGTTTTTAGAAATGTTTGCAAATTTATAAACAAATAAAAACAGAAATACCTTATTTACATAAGTATTCAAACCCTTTGCTATGAGACTCGAAATTGAGCTCAGGTGCATCCTGTTTCCATTGATCATCCTTGTGATGTTTCTACAACTTGATTGGAGTTCACCTGTGGTAAATTCAATTGATTGGACATGATTTGGAAAGGCACACACCTGTCTATATAAGGTCCAACAGTTGACAGTGCATGTCAGCGCAAAAACCAAGCCATGAGGTCGAAATAATTATCTGTAGAGCTCCGAGACAGGATTGTGTTGAGGAACAGATCTGGGAGAAGGGTACCAAAACATTTCTGCAGCATTGAAGATCTCCAAGAACACAGTGGCCTCCATTATTCTTAAATGGAAGAAGTTTGGAACCCCCAAGACTCTTCCTAGAGTTGGCCACCTGGCCAAACTGAGCAATTGGGTAAGAAGGGCCTTGGTCAGGAAGGTGACCAAGAACCCAATTCTTGCTCTGACAGAGCTCCAGAGTTCCTCTGTTGAGATTGGAGAACCTTCCAGAAGGACAACCATCTCTGCAGCACTCCACCAATCAGGCCTTTATGGTAGAGTGGCCAGACGGAAGCCACTCCTCAATAAAAGGCACATGACAGCCTACTTGGAGTTTGCCAAAAGGCACCTAAAGGACTCTCAGACCATGAGAAACAAGATTCTCTGGTCTGATGAAGCCAAGATTGAACTCTTTGGCCTGAATGCCAATCGTCACATCTGGAGGAAACCTGGCACCATCCCTACAGTGAAGCATGGTGGTGGCAGCATCATATTGTGGGGATGTTTTTCAGTGGTAGGGACTGGGAGACTAGTCAGGATCGAGGGAAAGATGAACGGAGCAAAGTACAGAGAGATCCTTAATGAAAACCTTCTCCAGAGCGCTCAGATCCTCAGACTGGGGTGAAGGTTCACCTTCCAACAGGACAACGACCCTAATCACACAGCCAAAACAACGCAGGAATGATTTCGGGACAAGTCTCTGAATGTCCTTGAGTAGTCCAGCCAGAGGCGGACTTGAACCCAAACGAACATCACAGGAGAGATCTGAAAATAGCTGTGCAGCGACGCTCCCCATCCAACCTGACAGAGCTTAAGAGGATCTGCAGAGAAGAATGGGGGAAAACTACCCAAATACAGGTGTGCCAAGCTTGTAGCATCATACCCAAGAAGACTCGAATCTGTAATCGCTGCCAAAGGTGCTTCAACAAAGTACTGAGTAAAGGGTCTGAATACTTATGTAAATATAATATTTCAGGTTTTTGTTTTTCATAAATTTGCATAAATGTTCATTGCTATTATGGGTTAGTGTGTGTAGACTGATGAGGGGGAAAAAAATTAATCCGTTTTAGAATAAGGCTGTATCTTAACAAAAGGGGGGAAAAGTCAAAGGGTCTGAATACTTTCCAAATGCACTGTATGTTTCACAAGTTTGGACAGTAGAGTTCAATACAGTAGAGCACAGCAGAGTACAGTAAAGAAAAGTATAGTGTACTGTATTGTACCCTACCTTACTCTAATGCATTCTACTGTACTGTACTCTACTGAATTAAACTCTACTGTATCATACTGTACTGTACTCTACTGTGCTCTACTGTCATAAACAGCCGTACTGTAATATGATGTTGGACTACGTGGAACATAATCGCTGCCAAGTTTTAAAGCTTTTGAAAAAGCTAACATAATTGCATGTGACAGATGGGAGCAATAAAAAATATTCTGTTGCAGACTTCAGTTGGCTCCTCTTTCCTCTATTATTGTGATATGATGTTAACTTCATTGAGAATGTATGTGCAGTTGGAATTTGTCCATAGAATCAATGACTGAAAAACACATATTTTCAACATCTGTAAATGACTTATTTTCGAAGTCCGGAAAATATGTCTTCTAACCTTTCAGCACCTGAAATGCACATCTTTTCAACTTAATTTTTCTTACTGGGTTAAGGTTAGTTAAGGTTAGTTAAAAAGCAATGAGTGACATATTTAATGCGCAGCGCTGCATTTTGAACCCAAAACCCAACCTCTCCCCGTTTTTCAACTGGTCGTTCAGAACAGCACCGCTTCAGTTTAATTGAACGTTGCGTTATGTTTTTTTTTGTATTGAACGCAGCCCTTGTTACAGATCAAGTGGAACATTTCTAAATTGATTTGGGGGAATGTCAGATCAGGTGACCTCGATCAGGCGTTCACTGGCAAATTCAGTGTGATGATGATTTGGTTAGGTCTGACCCAAAGATTTGTATATACACTAGGTTGCTATTTACGGGACACCGTGTTTAAGTCACTGTGCCTCGATCTTGGCATTCCTCCACCAGCGTAACAAATATTTTGGAAGCTATAGAAAGCCATTTATTAATGTCTACATTCGTTTTTTCCACATGTATTATATTACAGACACCTAAATGCATACATTTAAATTATATTATGTGAGCTAAACATAAAAATGAAAACAATTATTTAAAAAATTGATATTACTAAAGTTACTATCCCCACTACAACAACAAAAAAATGTAATAGACTGGTTAGCTGACAACATCACAAAAACGATGAGCACACTTCAGTGGGGCAGAAGTTCATGTGCTGTTGTGATTCGGGATGGCCAGATAGCAAGCGGCAATGACAAGAAGCTGCCATGTTGGGAATCGTAGTTTTTTATTTAATTAAAAATGTATTTAACCTTTATTTAACTAGGCATGTCGGTTAAGAACAAATCCTTATTTACAATGACAGCCTACCCTGGGCCAATTGTGTGCCGCCCTATGGGACTCCCAAACACGGCCGGTTGCGATACAGCCTGGAATCGAACCAGGTACTGTAGTGACGCATCGAGCACTTAGATGCAGTGCCTTAGACCGCTGCACCACTCGGCTCGTTTCAGCTATATTTATCTTATTTTTGATATGTCTTGTTTTGAGGTGTTTTGATTGATGTCATGTCTATGCTAATAGGACTCAAATTCGCTAGCTAGCTAACCAACAACTGTAATGATATTTGAGAGATAACAAGTGCTCATTGTGCACATTTATGTTTTCAATAAACATTGGAGACAAAATATAGTTTACATGTTGAAAAATCTAAGCAAAACCAGTTTATTTTGCCCCATAGATCGCGCATTGGTTTTGTTGCTAAACAACCAACCCTTCTATTGAAAAGCTATAGAATGTCATTCATTCCTATGGAGGATTGAGCCTACTGGGGAGTGCCAATATGGCCGTCTGGTGGCTTCAAAGCATAGACTGTAAAAAAGAAAGACCTTTCAATGGCCAATACATAGCATCATCCATCCAGGGTTTATATACATGATTGGTCTGACCACACTCCTGTCAATTCACCTCCTTGATGTTATCAAACGAGTTTGATTTGGTTGATTATTTTTTAACAAAATGTAATTTACATCATGCTGCATATAGCACAGCCGAGCTCAACTCAGCACAGGCGAGGCAGATTCCGAAGATAGTCGGAAAAGGCCGAATGCATTGCATTGTGGGAAAAAGGAGCTAGTCGCCATCTTGCTTTAGCGCCGCAGGTTATCAGGGCAGAATAATAACCACGTTCGAATGAAACATTTTGAGACATACGAATGTTTTAGCAATACAGTTTGAGCAAATATTGCAGGTAGTGAGGTGTAAGAGTATCACTGTGCTATTTACTGTGTTATTTCCAACGATAGAGCTAGCTAACTGGGAACGTTCGACTTGAGGAGGTAACGTTAGCCATGGGTCGCTCGAGGAGTCGCAGTTCGTCCCGTTCCAAACACTCCAAAAGCAGCAAGCACAGCAAAAAACGGAGCCGGTCGCGTTCAAGGGACAAGGAGAGGTCCAAGAAGCGATCCAAGTCCCGTGAAGCGAAGAGGAACCGGCGCAGAGAGTCGCGTTCTCGTTCCCGGTCAGCCACAGTCTCGACCCGCAGGGAAAGGGAGAGAGCGGTCACACCGCCGGAGAGAATCGACATATTCGGCAGGACGTTGAGCAAGAGAAGCGCCTTGGACGAAAAGCAGAGAAAGGAGGAGGAGGAGAAGAAGGTTGAGATGGAAAGACAGAGGAAGATGTGAGTCGTAACTGAATATTCTATCCAATATGAAATACATGCTAACTAGCTTGGTAAATTCGCTAGTTAGCTACAATGCTAATAGATCCGTCCATACACTCAGGCATAGGCGTTAGTTAGCAAGCTAGTAAACTGGCTAGCTAACGTTAGCTACGTGTCTTGGGAGAGGAGGCCCAAATCAGCTATGCAAGCCTACAACACTAACGTTATTACCTGCACCATTAGCCAACCAGCTAACTAATTAAGGCACTTGGCTGCAATTCACTTGTTTCTTTAATCTAATAATGGGATGTATACATTTCAAATCCTTTTATCATGCATCTAGTAACTATACATTTGTATATTTGTGCGTAAGTGGCAATCTGAGTGGCCACATTGTATGTCATGTTTCATGCATCACAATTCAACTATTTAGTGACGATACCAACGATCTAAGGATGATGTGACACAGAGATTTCTCTGGCTAGCTTACGTGTCCTCAAAAAGGTTGTCAATATTAATCCTGCCTCCAAGCTGTGGCTTATGTGACATTTATTTCCAAATTGAGTTAATACATTTTAATGTCATAATTATAATTTAGGCCTAATCACTGGTTAAATGAAACAGTTGAAAGGGGAGTGAGGGGCGTCAACTACTGTAAATTGCTCACCTGTCAAATGAAAATGTTCTGGTATGCCCCTCTGGCTCTCAACCACTGAAGTCCAACCACAGGACTTTCATCTGGCCCCTGCAACACTAAGATTGACTGTCAGTTAAAAGTAGCATTCTGAGTGAGTGACTTATTATAAGCTACAGTTCAGTCAGGAAATGTAATGATGAACAATCAGACACCTTCATCTGTTATATTTGCTTCTCAACAAAATTCATTCACTTGTCTTGCTGCATTATCCAGGTGTCACACAATTTATAGTGCAATTTGGGGGAAAACTACTTTTGTAGTAGGTGTCAGTGTGTGTGTACATATTTTCTGCTATAGCGAGCACCTCACATAATGCCCACATCTTGTCTGTTTGTAGGCAGGTGATATTGGTCTGCCAGAGAAATAAAGACTGGGTGGAAGCAGCTGTTGTTCACCTTTTGGCCAGTGGCTGATTGACACCTGATACTTACAACACAGTAGTCATCTAGTCTGCTTTGTGGCCTTTTACTGGCTAACCACAGGGCTACTTAACCAGCCACACAATGTCCAATAAAGACATGGATACCTGATAAGCAAGGACCCGGGTTTTAGGTTTCCTGGTTATGTTTGACTAAACCAAATTAAATCGGAAAGAGGGACAGTGTTTTCAGTTGTGCCTGAAACAATGTGACAACGATCACGTCCTTTTGATAGGGCAGCTGAATGCGTGCCTTGTGTTCATGTGCACAAACCAACTTCCCTCGAGCATGCCTTTTGGACTGACCCACACCTAGATTTACCCCCCAGTCTTCTGCTGCTCTGGACAGGCTCACTTCCTCCCACGAAAGGAGGAAGGGGCAGGGGGGCATCGTGTCTAGTCACAACAGTACTCTCTTATCTCCTGTTGTCCAGGGTGTCTGTCTAGTCAATGGGGTAAATCTGTTTCCCCACGCACGTTTAGTACATATTCCATAGTGCCATGTGCTGCAATTCAAGCCCAAATCAATGAAACACTAAGTTAAACCTTTTTTTATCTATATATATATTTTTTACAAAAGTAGTTTTATAACCCTGATAAGCTTACAAATGCACAATTCCCAGAGGTTGTTTCTGTAGAAATCTGGCTTTTAGGGTACATTGATTCAACGGTAACTGAATATGCATTGATCGTGTCATGTCACTTTTGCTACCATGTCAGCAACCCTCCCCTCTTTCTCTCCCCACCCATGCCGTGCAGCCGTCAGGTGGAGATAGAGGAGAAGCTGATCGAGGAGGAGACGGCGCGTCGCGTGGAGGAGCTGGTGGCCAAGCGGGTGGAGGAGGAGCTGGAGAAACGTAGGGACGAGATAGAGCGGGAGGTGCTGCGGCGTGTGGAGGAGGCCAAGCGCATCATGGAACGCCAGCTGTTGGAGGAGCTGGAGAAACAGAGGCAGACGGAGCTACAGGCCCAGAAGGCCAGAGAGGTAACGCTCGGTCGTTGGGAATGCAGGCACCTCTACACCCCCCCCCACACCTCACCACTCCTCTGGAAAGTGGGGTCCCCCCCTTCCCCCGACATGGCCATGGCACAAGTTTCACTTCTACATGGAGGGTGTGAGGGTATCGCAGTGCTGCCATGGCTGAGGGTCAGTACGGGATAGGTGGGATGGTGATAGAGTTCTGTGAGCTTCAGAAGTTGTAGATTGAGTGATAAAAGAGCAAGAGCTCAGGTTTCCACTTAGGTAGTGGATTGAAAGAGAAATGGATGATATTTGGCAGTTGACAGTCAAAGTAAGACTGGGGGATTCAGGTGAAACTTTTGCCATGGCAGACATGAGAATTTACAGACTTCATCCCTTTATTCAATCTCATAAATCTCCCTCCTTCCCCATTAATACATCCCTATTCAGAATTATTCATAACTTTTATTTTCTTTATTGTAAATGTCTCCTTTTTACATCTCTAATAAAGAGCTCTCTTCAAATTGACATTCCATTATCAGTCACTTTCTCTGTTTGTGTCCAATATTCAGTGCACATTTTTATTGCCCCAGGTAGGCAGCGAGCACAGGTTTGCCCAACCACAAACAAATAGGGATGAGAAGCTTTGGCTTATTAGTGACAAATCAGCCCCCTTTAGCCCAATTAGCTTTTTTTCAATTTCTTGTTCTAGCGGCTAGTGTGGACTGTAGTCTTCTTGAGGCCCTTCACTTTGCTGAGTAGACTAGACGCTGGGCCTTCTTCTCTCTCCAGGCTTCATTAATGAGGGCCATGGTTTGTACAGTCATAATGTTATGTGAATGAGAGGAGCAGCCAATGCCCAGCGACCCTGACTCAAACAGGAATCGGCCAGTGGCTCGGTACTAATCGGGTGAGAAATGTGGCCCCAGTGCGCCTCGCTGAGCTCTCCCTCCCCCATCTCTCCTATTCGGATCCCCCCCACACATCCTAGACGTACTTTTTGGGGAGGGAGGGTAATAGTTACTTTGACACTAGGAAGGCCGCTTTCTGTTTTGAGTGTTTTTTGTTTTAATAGGCTACAATTACATACACAGTTTAGTTTATTGTGTCCTATAAAGTTGATATTATCCTCCCCGCTCTTAATAATCCTTGTTTTGAAAAGCTCCCATTAGAAGGCATCCGCTCTGGAATACATAACAATGACGGACCTCCATTTCCAGTTTCCTGTTTGCAAGGTCAACAATCTCTGGTCTATCCCTGTCTGTTAACCCTCTTTCTTGATTTAATATTCCTTTTTGTGTTGAAACTAACTTGTTTTTAAAGAAAAACAACAAATGTACTCTTTGTGACGTCCTCATGACTTGCTTCTCCTTAGGGGTGTTTTTTTAATTTTTGTTCATGATTTTGATTTTGGACACAACTTGTGTTAACACCACCTTCTTTAACACCTTTTGACCTGAACTGGCCTGCAGACAGCTCCCAGCTCACTCACGTACTGTACTGTGTTCAGCCCTACTCCTCCGCACAGTACTGCTCCACTGTACTGTACACCACTGTACTCTGCTGCTGCATTATGTTATCTCGATGTGAGCTGAGAGCGAGAGCGGCTTTAAAGAGTCACTGCGAGCTGGGCTGCAGGCGGCAGGCTAGCAGTACAGAGA
This sequence comes from Salvelinus sp. IW2-2015, assembly GCF_002910315.2. Taxonomy (NCBI): domain Eukaryota; kingdom Metazoa; phylum Chordata; class Actinopteri; order Salmoniformes; family Salmonidae; genus Salvelinus; species Salvelinus sp. IW2-2015. The sequence continues at coordinate 13,873,401 of NC_036875.1, read as the reverse complement.
TCAGTTTTAAAGAGGAAGGCCACAGGCGGGCCGGGCGCGTTTGGCGTATGGCAGCCCCCCTCCCCTCCCCAGGAGCGCTTCTGTCTCTCTGCAGGGGACACAGTCTGGACGAGACAGTAAATATTCAACCGTTTAATGACGAATGCTTTCACCAGTTGTGTAGATACACAGGCAAGGAAAATGCGTAGGTATACGTACATTGGTGAGCCAAAACTATTCACTCCTTTTTTGTATCCTTTTTCTCTTTATTATTGATGATGATGATGATAAGAAAGAGGCAAATAGATTTTTTAGAATGTTTGTCTTTTTATATCTGTTTCTGTCTATTATGAGTGTGCCGAGTGGGTTTCCCTTTTTAATGTCTTAATGATCAAGTGAAGGCTAAAGGTGTGATTGAGTGATTCATATGTGGGAGGGTATTGTCACGAATAGCGGGAGAGAAAAAAGGGGGGTTATTTTTCCCTTTTGACAAATTTTGTTCTCCTGTGTTCTAAAAGCATTCCGGTTGATTGCGAGAAAGAATGGGAAAGAGTGGTTATGATGTGCGAGGGAGAGCCTGAGCAGACTCCTTTTGTGGTAGGATGAAGACAAGTGAGTGTGCCAATGTGTGTATGTTGAGAGGTCAATGATGTGGGAGTGTGTGTCTGTGCAGGGATGTTGTGCGGCCGTAGCCTGTGTGCGCGCTAACATGGCATCGTGTCACCCCTTTAGGAGGAAGAAACATCCAAACGGGAGGAGCTGGAGAAAATCTTGGAGGAGAATAACCGCAAGATTGCCGATGCTCAGGCCAAGCTGGTACGCCCTCTTCTACTCGCCTCTGCTTCTCCTCTCTGTTCTCTACAAAGAGAGAAATATATTTAGCTACTTTCCCAAACCCCAAAATGCAAACGGGGCAATTCCATGATGAAATGTGGTTGTGTTGATATTGAAATACGTGGTCATCGTAGATTTCATGCGACAGTGGTATTGGCATTTTTGTTATGAAATTGAGGTTATTGACGGATTTCCAGGGAAACTATGAGAAACTCAACTCAAGTACAACGTAGTATTGCATGCTGGCATAGGTTTTACATTGATGGTTATCAGTAGCCGTTAACAATAATTGTTTTTCCCTTGCCTGTTTATATTCTGTCTGGCACTTAACTCGTTTGTAAGATTTATTTATTTGATTTGGACACGACATGGACACGCCAAGATTGTAGTAAACAAGGCATAAAGCAAAACAAACAGATTATATTAATATCTCAAGGCTAATATCAAACAGTTTATCAAAAGTAACAGCAAACAGTTTGTGGCATTTTGGCACTGCAGGATCTCTCTATCCTGAACTGACCCGTTGTTCTCTGTGTGTGTGTGTCTCCCCACCAGGCCGAGGAGCAGTTACGTATCGTAGAGGAGCAGAGAAAGATTCACGAGGAGAGGATGAAGCTGGATCAGGATCGCCAGCGGCAGCAGAAGGAGGAGCAGAAAATGATCCTGGGCAAGGGAAAGTCCCGGCCCAAGCTCTCCTTCTCCCTCAAGGCCACCGAATGAGCCTCTCATCCCTCCTCTCTTGCACTCCTCCATCCCCACCCAGTGCTCTCCTTCTCCTCTCTGGAACGCTCGCTGTGTGTTTTTAAGTGTGGAAAGCTGAACGAAGGGCAGCCCACGGCGCTGGAAGAGGCATGGCTCCTCTCCTGTCACGCACCTCCTTGCTTTACAGACCTTTCCCAACCAAGCCTTGGAGGGAGGGATGCCCGCACACCGTCTAACACCTGTCTCGCCCCCTGACCCCCTCCTCCCTCTCCTCGGCCTCTCACCCCCCCAGTGACTATTGTTTGTTCTTTTTGGGGGGGTTTATTTCCATTTTTAAGGATCTGAACTGTCGTGTAGAAAGCTGTCACTACTTGGTTCTGCCCTTACTTAGGTCTTACTTTGAACAGTAAGCAAGCTAGGACAGAAACTCATAACTTGTGTGTGTGTGTCCAGTTAAGGCTCATTAAAACTTTGTGGGTGGTTTGGGAGTTGGCCTGGGTTTTCCTGTGCCGTGTGTGTCTAACGTAGAAAGCTGACATGGCAGGGGTAACATATGCAGTAAAGCACACAGTCACCTCCACTTTAGCTGACAGGATTGTCTTCCACCTCCCTTCACCTCACATCTGCTCTGATGATTGATCCTCACGTTTTTACCAAGTTTCTACAATGTTTTGCTCCTCGATAGTTTAGCGGCAAATAGAAAAACCAAGCATTTGATCAAAGACGCTCTGCTGCACAGGTGAACCCAGGCCAATTCCCAAACTGCCCATAGAGCGGCTCCGGGGCGCGTTGCAGGATTGGAACAGGATATGATGCGTCTCATCCATGGTCAGGAGGGGGAAGGGGAGNGGGGGGGCAGACATTTCCTGTATGATGTAATATTAGAATCGCTGTGATTTGGTGTCCTACTCCTGTAAAATAGAAATGAATCCACACAACAACGAAAGACAAGCGACAGGGATTTATAATCTTGCATCATTTTACTGAACTCTTACTGTTCAATCGCCGAGTGAATTGTGCTCTCAAGTCAAGTAGACGCTGGAAGCAGTGCACCTCTGTTCCTTAGTTTTGGTGTAGTATATTAACCTCGCCCTTAAAGGGTCCCCTTAAAATGACTATTGGTTCGTAAAGGATGTCCAAGTCCAGGTAAGATTCACTAGCTACATGTTGAGATCTGACCAGGTGTATGTGCATGTTTGGACGTGTGTGTGTGTGTGTGTGTGTGTCAGTATGTCTGACTGGCTGATCTCTGGTAGGTTTAAGGGGCTTCTTGAGTAAGTGAAACTTGTCTTGTGGTAATTTCCTGATTGTGTTAATGGGAACTGAACAATACACCAATAAAACCATTGAATGCGTACAACTGTCTCAGATTGTGGTTTTTAGTCAATGGCTATTTCCGAATGTAAATTGCTGCATTGACATAGGCAGCCCAATTATTAGCAAAATATATGATTGGTCAAAAGATGAAGGTGCAGAAGATACAGCCAATGTATCACTTTTTGATCATGGATTAGGATTTCCTTACTGGATCTCTCCACACACATTCCAGGGGAGTTTACCTTTGAGCTGGATTACAGTTTGTAACCCCTTTTAGAGTTGTTATATTTACTTGTCAAATAATAACATATTGTTAATTAGAATTAATGGCTTAGATATTTTGGAGAGGAGATTTGCAAATTGCACTGCATTTTTTAAATACATTCGTTTGTATTTGGACAATTAGTTGGTCTCTGTAGTGATGTAAATTGAGGTTCATGATTGGCTGATTTTAATTGAATGTCTCAGCGACGTCTCAATTCTTCTGCGGTCCCATGGTAAGTATTGTTCCTCACCTTTGAATGCATGCGTAATTTGCGCGTGGCTTGGATACTTGAATCTAGTGCCTTTCAATGGCAAGGCTGTCCGGTCAAAATGCATAGAGTAATGAAAGTATTGGCAACATCTTGAAGTTGCCAGCAAGTTATTACACAATATAAGAGCAAAATCAATTATCTGTCAGGGACTCCTACGTTCTCTGTGGGTCCTATTTGTCAATGTCAAGTCAACAATGTGCTTGTAATTACTCAGCGACTTCTTTGGAAGACGGAATCTGACGCGCGTCTCCGATTCACTGAACTTCCAGGTGCATCATAGGACCGCGTGCCCCAAGATTCAACTGACATATTTGACATGACAAACCTTGGACGTGAGAGCGACCGTCCATGCGTGAGTAACCACCTTTATACCCTCGCTCGAACCTCGACTATACAGCCATCCAGGGTAAAAAGTGACAGTGATGTTCTCTCTCGCACACGCACACAGAAACTAAGTGCCAAGACAAATATGACACCATTGTAACACAACTGAAAGAGCCCATCAGCTCTGAAACGAAGCATTAGGTCCGGAAAACTTTGGAAAATAGAGTAGGTTATAAGTCACTTTTCACTGGCAAGTGTACTTTCAGCGACATGGTGCATAGGGGAATCAGCAGGACTCCGTTTGATCATGATAAAGGCTCAGGACCCCCATGGACCTGAGATGTTCTCCGTTTTAAGTTGGTAACACTAAGGAGCAACTGAATGAACAAAGGTACGGCCCATGAGAACTCAGTCCCGCTGGTTAGAGGGCTTTTCAAATGAGAAAATATGGAAAGTTTAGCCACATCGTCTATTCGTTTTTTGTTTATTTAATAAGTAGGCTATGTAAAGATAAAAGCAACACAGACACTTTTTAATTTCTTGTCTATTTTCTGCCCAACTATTTTTGCCAAAAATGTTTTCCAGCTATTTACAGACACTCAGTGATAGCCTCATATGAAATTCAATTTAATCCGCTATATATAGTTTTTATATAAGAGATAGAGGTTTTACAATTTCACACACTTATTTCTATTAATGTTAGTGCTCTTTTAACAACGCAATGCTTTAGGCCTATTGTTTTTACAGACTTTTCATAGCCTAGTACTGCAATTCAAGACTAATTACAGATGGAAAGTTTGAACTTTTTCAAAGGCCTTTACGCTCCTGATTAGAGACTTATTCTAGCTAAACTGTACATGATAATAATCATAATATAATTATTGAAATACTTTATTGGGCTGTCTGGTGTTTATTTTAAAACGTTTTGATATTGTAAGGAGGCATAAATGTATAATTATTATTAGGCCTATATATTAAGGCCATTCACCTGAGGCCTATTTCACAATGGACATATTCAATGATTATATGCTCCACAAAACTCTCAAATTCCTCTTACAAATTATTAGTTTTTCCTTGAAGCTGAATGTGCTATAAAAGTGTAAGACAGTATTCAGAGGCTTAGCCAATGTGTTGAAGAGAGGTTGTGTGTATTTCCCGATCCCTTTGCCGACTGAAAAGAGCAGAGCAGTCATTACCGATCGTTCACGGCTTATTTTAGCAAGGTAGGGGGGTATTTTTAAGACAGAGGAACTCACCGCTTCCTCTCTTCTCCCGAAGGCAGGATATTATCTGGACTCATGACACTATTTCAGGACACTCTTCCTACGGTGTATTCAGGGAAGGTAAAATGGCTAAGCGTCTATATAGGCTGCACTTTTTATTTGATCACTTTACAAGTAACGTTAGGCCCAAAAAATTAAGAAACAAGGAACTTATTTCAGCGTTACATTAGCACTTTATGCAGGCATCCGTTTCTTTATAACATTAACATGTGTATCTCGATCTTTTGTTATTCCTCCTTAACCGTTCATTCATCTTTCATTTGAATGTAGCCTATCTAATGCTCTTAATCTTCGCCAATAAACATCAACTCGACGGCGGGCATTCTAGCGGTCTACCCTGACTGGTAAGGTTGTCACAGTCACAGTCCGCGGTGTGTTGATTCCAGTCAAGAGAATCGGAACCCGGCCGCCGCATTCCACTCTGACCCCCAATTATCTATCTCGTGTGACTTTTCCCCGTTGATTATCAGCTAAACAAACAGTGCAATAAGCAATTGTAGCCTTAAATACACCACTGATTAAATTAAGCTGTTCAAAAGTGTCAACTTCACACGTTTGGACTGATACACGTAGGCCTAATTTAGTTTGGAAAGGTGTGTGGGTTGCAATGACTCATCAAATCAGCGTCCATTAAACTAAATTACAGGCTACCTTGAGCTGTCTCAATTGACCGGGTTAGTCTACAAAAGTTAATTTTAGGTTACAGTTGGTGAATCTCGTAAAAAAATTAATTTGTTCTATAGGCCTATTATCTAGAAATCACATTGTTGTAGACTGGTGGTGATAAGCTTGTAATAACATAATAATAGTTATTATGATAGACTAATTCAAATAATTATAATAAAATAAAGAGTTGTAGTCGGAAATAAATCAAACACTGAAACCATAAGACAAAGATTTGTGTTTTATAATAGCCAGATTTGTTGATGATAAATTACATAATTATCGATAATACAGATTTAGAATCACTCTTCAAATAACTTATTGGTAAATGTTAATCCAACATTTGCATAAAAACATAATAAAATGAATATTCGATGGTTCAAAACTTAAGACTCACCCTTCTTCAATCGCGCATCCGCTAGTGTGCGCTGTTGCCTTTTGGAAAAATTTGGCTTCAGTGCCGTGTTGTGTGAGGCGCTCAATGTGGGTCCTAATATGGGACATTTTAGATACAATCTGATGTACACTATGATACGTTTTCACATTTGGAATATTTGTATTTTACCTATATTGAGTTAACAAAACAACCACATGTAGAAAAAAGTCGTGCATGTTGTGGCGACTTTTTTTTTTTGGGGGGGGGGGTATTTTTATAATAATGTAGGATTTTCATCAAGTGTTCCAATGTGAGAGGTTGGCTATTGCAGATAATGATCAAATGCTCATATCCCTTGGTTATTATACAACCTGACCTATAGTATGATAAAGGCCCATACATCATGTTGCCTAAAGTGATGTTTTCAGCGCACTGAGTAAGTGTCATGCAAGCCTATTGCACTTTATTTTAAAGACCGTTTTTTAGATAAAATATCCGTCTTGGTCAATGCACTAGGCCTATTGATACAATATAACGTGATTCGACTGCTTTCTCCAATTCTATTCCATTAGCTAATACTGCTGTTTTGCAGTTGAACCAGTTGCCGAGCTGCTTCGTTTGATTGACAGGAGTATTCCTATTGACTTTCGGAGAGCTGCCCAATGAACATAAACGTGGGCGGAGTCACTGTAAAACAAGCTCTGCCAAATATTCCGAGTCGAGATCACTTGCAGTTACTTGCAATCCAGGCTCGGCGCTGCATTCAAGCATCCCTACGTTTTCGCCAAGCATTTCATTCGGATCTGCAGGATTCAACCCACAGCAATTATTTTGCAACCGAAAGGGACCCATAGTATGATAACTTTCATTTGAGTTGATTTGGTTTCTTTCATTTTTATTTTTGTTCATTCGATATCATCGTTTTTTCTTAATTTTTCTACTCTCATCCACAGTTCATTTGCAGCCAGTTTGCACACCACCAGCTCAAAGGGGAATACTATATCTCGAGCCGTTCTCTCTCTTGTCTGCTGCTATTCGAGAGAAGCTCGCGCACTTTGGATTGGTACCTTGGCTGGTTTACCTAGAACCCGACAAACTGGGGATTTAATAGGCTATTTGCGTCTGCGCTTGTGGAAGTGGACATCGGCGGCGACACGGGTCGCCTTTCTGTTGTAAGGAATGTACCCGGTGCTAAGGTCTGCTCACTGAGGGAGAATATCAACGCGCTCTCTTCTCGACTCTCTGTATGAAAGACTGCCGTGCGCCTCTGGTTTTGTATTCCCGAGGAGCTCTTATAAAGGGACTAACTCGGCACCAGGTCCTTTCTTGGAGATGCTCTATATTTGATCGGCGTACGCATTTGCTTCTTCGTCACTTTTTAGCTTATTTGATCGGGATATAGAGTCTAATTGCCTCGGTCATTCTCTTGTGCGTTTCACGTCTCTTTTTTGGACATATCATTTCGGAACGGATTGTGACCCTCCCCGAAGACAGCAATAATGGGGGACTCGATGTGGAGATATTATTTTGGAGTTTTGTTTATTGCGTGCAAGGTGAACTTGTCCCGGGCGATAATTCTGGAGTCCATATATTGGAACACAACAAATACCAAGTAAGTGAAGCACGCGTCGTCCACACTCATTGAACAAGGGGAAAATATGTCCAAAAATACACTATTTAGCGCTGTCCGTGACTTTTGTAAATATGACTTGTGACGTTATTTTATTACAGAGGTTTCTATAGAAATAGGCTACCTGACATGATAGGTCTAATACTCTTAACGTATAAAGTGATAGAACAGCTCATTGATATCCATTTTAATGGGGTGATTTTGCGTTGAGATGCCGGTTTGCGCTGACGGACGCGCACGGGGCGATGGTGGTAACGTACACGTATAGGCGCGATGTTGATAGTGAGATGATGAATGCTAGGTATTTAGAAGATTCTTAGTTTTCGTGTCTTCTGTAGATGGCATAGTGGTAAATTGTGCACACCAAGGAGAACGGATGCTTTTCAACAAGATGTGGTTATAGCATGTTGAGCCAAACTGACTTTGGAATTAATATTACGCCCCACTTCTTCTTGGTCAATAATAGTCAGGCCTACTTCACCAAATTATGGAAAATCCTACAATTTAAATAATTTGAATTCAAATGGAGGCATATGATAAAGAGGCATATGATAAAGCCTTTTCATTTTTTATCTTCATTGCTTTAATTTTCCGCACTAAATGGAATACATTACATTATACATTCACTTTGGATAACCAATTAAATACATCCTTGGCTTTTTAACCGAATGTTATTAGCCTATATCAATAAATATTCACATAAGGCCTATTTGTAATTGTAAATTATTCACAGAAAGTCGGATCATATTTGTTGATATTAGTTTTAGTCGATGTAGCTGTTCTATGGGCCACATTTTTTAGTTTGTTCGGCCTAACCAACTTCAGAATTTACAGTAGGGGCCCAGTCCAAATTAATACTTGGTTTAAGTATCTACTTACAGTAAAAATGGCATAATATGGGATGAAATATGAGTCACTACTATTGAACTGAAAACGTTAAGGGCAGAAGGCCTATATCCCCTTTTAACTTGTGGTCTCATTTGCAACCATCACTAACTCTAGTCAGCCCCATGAAAATGGAATTTAACCGGACAGAAAATAGCCCCCAGAGTTGAATTATGCATTAAACATTGCAACCTCAGACGAGGAATTTCAGGGGGTCAAACCCCAATGGGTGGGCTCTCCTCTTTGTGCCCATTTCGTCACGGCGAAACTCGAACTCGCTTAATAATTTAACTTTTGGCTTCAATTCAACAAGGATCTTGCAAATATAGCCTAACTATCCCTCCTAAACAGGCATAGATAAGTAAATATGAAACAAGTGGTATCGGGAACGTTACGATAGAAAGTCTAACAGGTGTCCATTGTTACTATTTCTTAATGATTGATAATCACCTTTTTATGAATGCGCGCTCTCTCCTTTATCAGATTGTGGATTCACCTCTGTGAGTTCTGATGGCGTTGTTGGCCTTATTGCTGTACTGTTTATCGCCGGAATTTATTAGAGGATTTCGGTTTTTACCTTGAGCATGGATCCTAATGAAGAGTTGCTCCGCATGCATAGATTGGTGTAGGCTTTTCTGGCCGTGGAATGATGGCGGCAACAACCGTTTGCACTCGGCAGGAATGATGATGATCATGAAGAAGGATTGGCAGAAGTCGTTGTCATTGAATCGCTTATAAATCACTACCAAATACGTATATATATATTTTTTTTTCTCTCTCTCGATGTTATACAAAATTTACTGTACATGTTTTGAAATCATTACACCAGCCTCGAGTGTGTGAGATGGAGATACAAGGTTGCAGAGAGGTATGAGACGCACTCGCAGTGGTTATACTCTTAGATCACGGTTTGGAGTTGAGTGGGTCTGTAGCGTGGATGCGAAACGATTGATGCGAATAGGCTACACCAAGTCGCAATGACACCTGCTTTGCATTAAGCGTTTGCAGGTTCATGTTTATTGGGATGAATCTTGTCCTGGAGGCAGAGGTAAAAGCGGTTTTTGCTAGATAGGCCAGTCGCAAAGTCAAAATTGGTCACACACCACTCGAGGCATAGTGTGAATTTATTTAGGCCAACTTTTAACCTTCCGCCGTGGCACATTGTTATCTATTGAGGGTAAAAATATCATCAATAAAATACATTATTAATTGTTAAAATCTTCAAATAATGATAATACAATAGCCTAATTAATAAATGGTTGGCATATGCCTAGCCTATACGTATGTCAAAGCCTATTCTAATCTATTTTATGTTTTTAGCAGGCCTAGACCTCCACAATACATGCATATATAGGCCTATGTGCTTGTAGAAAGCCTATCTTTTCTTTTCTGTAAAGGGAACGTTCTAAATGGAACACATGCCACATTTATAGCAGCAAAAGTATGCCTTTCAAATTGCTATGTGTCATATAATGTGGCATGTCACTCTTCTTTTTGAAAATAGCCCCAGAAAGTGTCTACCCTCGAAGCAAGTATAGGCCTTTACTAGGCCCACAAAGACAGCGGGCATTCCACTGAATTAGCGTGTGTTCTAGCGTTGGAATGAGCGTGTTTGCACATTCTTTACGTTCTGTCTGGGTGATGAGTTCAAAGCTAATGATCAGGTCAGGGGACGTTATTCTCTGGTCATATACTAACCCTTTGACCATGAGTAGCCTAATTCAACTTTGCTATATGCTGCTGGCAGAATTAGAAAGTTAAATACATTTTACATCATTGGAATAGGCCTACCTAGTCATATGGGATCAAACTGTCGAGTGGGCCTTGAAATACAGCCTCTAAATGTATTTTGAATGCCTAATCTCATTATCTCTCTATTGAAATTCTTAAATGTGCTATAAGATTGTCATGAAAGATTCCATAAAACATTTTACTTTATTGTCATTAAAACATTTATTTATATTTACATTTATTCAATGATATGCCTTTCTCAATAAAGAATCTTTGATTTTCAAGTCCAATAAGTTGAACAGAGCCTCTCTCCCTAGTAGTTTGAGTTGTTTTCTTCTTCAGTATTCAGTGAGGGGGGGATGTTAAAATGCTTTGCTCTGCCTTGCCTTTAGGCCAGTCCAATGGCTTTGTGTGTAGGCTAAGAGAGTGGAGAAGGCCGGAGCTATGCTATTCTCTCTTTATTTTCCTCTCTCTCTCTCTCTCTCTCTCTCTCTCTCTCTCTCTCTCTCTCTCATTTCCCTCAGTCTGACAATCTCTCTCTCTCGCTCTCTTTCTCTCTCCTCACACCATAGGGCCCTCAGTGTGTCGATTTAAACCTCATTGTTGTTTACGCTTTACTACTTTACTACTGATGCCTGAGCCTCCCCAGAAAGACTAGCGCCCCTACTCCCTCATGCCACGGCCACCCCCCTGCCTCCTTCCTCTAGTAATCCATTTTGTAGTTGGGTGCGAGAAACAAAAGGGAGGCCTGCTTTACACGGTTTATGTGAGGGAACGGTCCCTCTTCTCCAGTGCAGTTCATTAAGAGATTACATAGAACCCCGGGCCTTTGTAGCAGGCAGGCAGGCACAGTTCTTTTGTGAATGGGGGAGAAAGGGGGGAGGGATGGGGGAGGGAGGGGAAGGGGGCATAGAGATGTATATCCATCATGAATGAGTGACGAGGGCAGGCTGAACGTTGTAATGCTGCCTTCCTTCTTCCCCACCCCATCTCGCCCTCTACCATTTTACCCCATCACGATCTACCCAGGGAGTCCCCACTGATTTTGTCTATTCCCCCTCTATCTCTCTCAAAGGAAAGAAAATACACCAAAAAATCCCCTTGTTTTAATTTAGCTCTCTGTCTATCGGGGAAGGGTGGGTCGGTTTCGGGCTGGGATTGCAGAGAGAAAATGGAAAGAGAAGGAAAAGGGGAGTCGAGAAAGAGAGGGATTGKGGGGGGGGGGGGGGGGAGAGTGAAATCATCCTGTGTTAACACATTGTACTGAGAGGTAGGGTTCAATAGACAGGTCTCCCATGACAACGCCCAGAAGAAAAGTTGATGATTAAGGTCGCATTCATGAAAGTCGGAGGGAGGGAAAGAGATTGAGAGGAAGAGAGGTAAAGCAAGAAGGAGAGAAGCGTGGGCCCCTACACTGTAAAAAAAAAAAAGACATTGGTTCAACGTACAATTGTAAGGCGCCCAGCTGCGATAGGATCGGAGGGTGCTTAACAAAAGGTTTATGTGAACATTGTGTTGAGCAAACTCAAGGTCCTATTGCAGGTGGTTGCCTTATGTTTTACATATACAATTGTAGGGGCTGTGGGGTAATTATGGGTGGGCTGAGGAGGGCCCCATAGGCCTGGATTAGTGGATGAAAGTTAGGGCCGAAGGCAGAGAGACATAGAGGGGGGGGAGGGGGGGGGTGGCAGTCTACTAAGGAGGGATAAAGACCACTGTCCCCTCGGCCGACAAAGGGCGAAGAGGTTACAGCGTGGGTGGATTAACTCCTTCTATCCCTTGTCTTGTCTCATTGTCCCCCTAGACTAATTCATATCCATAGTGGGCCGATGATTAAAAGTCAAACACTGCTGTATCCCTCCCTCCTTCCCACTGTGTTGTCTTCCGTTGTTCTATATTCCTCTCCTTTGTTATCCTCCCTCTTTTCAGGGCTTTCTTAGAACTCTGGGATTGAGGAGCAGAGGCTATTGGGACAGGATTATGTCTTGGCTGTCATTATGGCGGTATTTGTTTTCTTGGCAGGCCACACAAATAGCTAGTCCGGGATTTAAGAAAGATATGTAGAAAGATAGATAGAGAGAGAGCAGAAATGTAGGATTTCGAGAGAGAGAAAGCCAGAAGTGAAGGATAGATCTTACAGGTTTTTACTGGCAGCAGATGGGACGGTCATAACCCCAGGAAGCAGAAACACCACTCTCCCCTCCCCGGCCCGAAACCTCACCCCCATCCTCCCACGGCACCCCCTAAAAAAGACACCAAAGTTGAAAGAGAGAGAAAGGGGGATAAGATATATGAGGAAAACAGATGTCAGCTCGTTGATTTACTGTCAAGACCCCTTTCGTGTCTCACCCACCTGTGCTCCGGCTCTTGTTTTTTTTTTGTCACGTATCCTTGGAGAGAGAGAGAGAGCTGTAGTAAGAGCAGGCACCTGTGGCTATTCTCACCTCGGCACCAAATGGAGTGACAGTAGGTTTATAGGAGAGTCGCCTGCCCGAACTGAGGCAACACTCTTACTTTTGCTTTTACCCACATTGTGACTTTTCTCCAGGCTGTGGCGAGCCCAACACCAGTAGATTTAGACAGGGTCGTATGTAATTCAAGAACAAACGTAATAGATTAGAGGGGTATAGGAGGGGTTGTGATCACTTTCTTCTGTTTTTCCTGAGGTGGGCGGTGTTGTGCATATTCTCCGGACCCTGTATGTCACGGGTAGGCCCGCAGACGTACACGCACATATGCACGTTTGCACACTGACACGTATGCATGCACAAACACATACTCAATGCCCACAGGGTTGGACTTAAGTTTCTTCTTTATGTCCATGCACACAAACCGTCACGTATGCACACTCACACACTCTCCTGTCCCCCTCACCTCTCCATCCCCATACCTTTCTCTATGGCCCAGCATCTGTGATTATAGCAGGTCATAATGTATGTGTGGAGGCCCATGGTGGGCTTGTTAACAGCAGTACAGCCAAGTGATAAACACCGTATAGTGGCCCTCGTACAGCACTCTGCTTGGCCCTTCCACATGAAGCACAGCCCTGGAAATATTTATGACCCACAGAACCTCAGTCACTCACAGGGACAAATGGGGGAAGGGGAGGAGGGATGAGGGGAGGGAGAGGAGGAGGGGTGAAGGGGCAAGTGTGCCTTAAAGCCATTTACTAACACGAGAAGCTAGGACAGGCTTTTACTTGTTTACCCCCTCCCTCCGTTTTTTCCCCTTCTCTCCATCACACTATTCGCCCTCCATCCACTCGCTCTCTCTCCCGTTGGTCTGTACCCGGGGTGTGAGAGATGCAGCTGTTGAGCGGTAGCTGTCATGACTGTGTTGAGGTGCAGGGCAGGCGGAGCTGTAATGTCTGGTTCTGTCTCCTCACCCGTCTAGGTGACCTTGCCTACCTGGTGTTTTGTTCTAATGGCTGCCAGTGGGAGGGACAGGGGGACGGGTGTGTGTTACAAACAGATACCTCCGCACAGGACACCCCGGGGAGGGAGTGATGGAGGGATACAAAAGAACGAGTGTATATGCAGACAATTTCTCAGTTTTTCTTTTCTAATTTTCTTTATATCCCCCCCCCCTTTTGAAATGTAACTGTCTCAGAGTAAGACAGTTCTTTCTCCCTCTGTGTCCTTCTGCACCTGGGGAAGGCAGATCTCCATTTTGAATGAAAATTCGGAGAAGAAAAAGGAGGAGGTCGAGTAGCCTACTGTGTGTGTGTGTTTGGTCAGGTGTTTGACCGAAGACATTTGTGTGAGTGTGTATTTGTCTTTCTCTGTGTGAGTGAGTGTGGAGGTGTTTATATTAATCTCCTGAAGGTACAACTCCCTGTGAGATAGCTTTCATGCAGTCATACCACTAGTATTAAAGGGAAGTTAAGTGGTTCCATGAGAATGCTGTATGATGCTGACTCCGATAGTATTGTCAGTAGAGGTTCGAATGAAATCTTTAAACAGACTACGTCATTGTGTGTGTGAATGTGTGTGTGCGTTTGTATGTGTGTGTGTTTGAATGTGCAAGTTTCCTTGTGTGTGAAGGGAGTGACAGAGGGCGGGAGGAGAAGTCTCACCTTCTCACCTTCATACGCAAACACACAGTCATACAGTCATACGCACAAAAGCACAAAGCAGTGGTGGGCAGTGACTGTTTCCTCGATCCTGACTATCCAAACAAGGGACAAACTGAGCAAGGAGATAGATAAGGAAGTAGAGGGAGAGAGAGAGAGAGATAGTGATCTGATGTCTAGCTCTTTGTGCAGTAGTGTTTTCATTACGCTCATGACGCCCTCCGCACCAGCCACAGGCTTTAGCCATGCTAGATCAGCCATGGAGATAAACGTCTCAACACTTACTTCCCTGGCCCGTCAACTCTCTCTCTCTCTCTCTCTCTCTCTCTCTCTCTCTCTCTCTCTCTCTCTCTCTCTCTCTCTCTCTCTCTCTCTCTCTCTCTCTCTCTCTCTCTCTCTCTCTCTCTCTCTCTCTCTCTCTCTCTCTCTCTCTCTCTCTCTCTCTCGTCCTCTCTCTCTCTCTTCTCTCTCTCTCTCTCTCTCTCTCTCTCTCTCTCTCTCTCTCTCTCTCTCTCTCTCTCTCTCTCATGCAAAACAACACAATAATTGTTCTATATATCTCTCAGCTCTACAATCATATCTCCATTTTCCATTCCTCATCCCTGAAGCCACTGTAGGCCTTTCTCCTTCGCTCTCTCCTTATCTCATTCTCTCTCTTTCTCTCTGTCTTGACCCCTCCCCTCTTCTGTAGTAGTATGATGATACTACATCCATACATTTAGTCTCCCATCAGCTCCGTCTCTCTCTGGGCTCTCAGTGGACATGCTGTACTGTACCGCTGCTGAGTAGCGCCCCAGGGGACACACAACACTCTTTCGCCCTAGATAAGCACACTGGCCGTGTGCGCATGCAACTGTGCACATGGGGTGTTTGTGTGTGTGAGAGACAGAGAAAAATAGATATTACAGATGTAGGATCTTAATTTGATCACCATGTTGCAGGATAACTTCCTGCAATGCAGGAAATGTACAACTTGTTGTATATTGAGGTTCAAAAAGTATTCTATAGTTTGAAATTTCCACTTCCACTTGATTTTCCTACAGAAATGTTATTTATTATAATCCACATAATAATTCACATTTCGTGTTGCCGCAGGACTATTTTCCTGCTGTATCAAACTGGCTCAAATTAATATCCTAGATCAGTATGTGATTGTGTGTTTGTTTCAGAAAGAGTGGGTATAGTTAGCCTGTAAATAGTGATTGTCTGTAGCATTGCTCTGCAGTTTGCACTGTTAGTATTACTTATAACTGTCTGTTAATTGGAATATAGTCTGAGTACAATGGCTGCCACCATTCCCCTGCGTACAAGTTCCTCAAGTTTGCTCATGCTTTTGTAGTCAGGGAAAACATGTGTGTGTATGTGTGTGTATGTGTGTGTTCCCCTCCATTAGGAGAGAAGTGCTGTATTTTAGGCTTTATAATCACCCTTGATGGCCTAGTCTCAACTCCTCATGCGCTCTCTGAGGGGTCAGAGGTGACTGAAGATAATGAGCCCTCTGCCAGCACAATCCAACACACAACCCAAGGAGCTGAGAAGGGAGGGAGAGAGATTGGGAGGGCGGGAGTGAGAAATGAAAGCAAAAGCGACCCCTGAGGACTGTGTGTGTCCCTCTCTAGCTCCCCATATAGACCCCATATAGACCCAACAGTAGGGTCAAAGTATTGTGACCCCCCTCCAGAGGTTAACACAACACTGTGTCAGATAGACCCAAGCCAATGGATAAGATTTCAAATACAGTAGTACTCAGATAAAAAAACAAGAGGTCCTCAGCATTTAAGCCTATTCTGTACATGTCCTTATAGCTATTCAGATTCAACTGTATTTAACTGTATTTTAATCTTTGCTCTGCCACTCTCATGCCCCCCCTCCCTCCAGTATTTTGGATAGAACCTGTTGTACTTCAAGGATAACATTGGAAAACATTTCCTTTCTCATTCAAGCACGGGGCAGATTAGTTAACACCATGAATTGAGGTAGCGCCTCCGACTGTGTACGGAGAGGAGAGAAGAGGAAAGCCAGGCAGGGAATGCTGGAGGGGGCTCTCCACTAAGCTCCTAAACTTTCATGTTTTGCATTTAGGGGGAATTTACCTCAGAGGGTAGGGGAATGAAACTCCAGCAGTAAAAGTAGGAAACAGGCCTCTAGGCATAGTGTGCGTGGTGTGAATGTCTGTGTGAAAAGTTGTCTTATTTTATTATGAGCAAGATCTTCCTAATTTGTACACGGGGACGTTCGGTATCGCCAACATCTCCCTGATAGTGTGTAGGAGTTTTATCTCTTTGTCTTCTCGTCCTTTATCGGTGTAATTACTCGTTCCCTCCATCACGGCCAGATTAGTGTTAAACACTTCTTTGACTTTGTCCTGAAATATTGGGGTCACTTCTGCCCGAAACAACTGCTATACACTGTCATTATCTTTCATCGTCGCTTGGATTGATGAAGCTAATTAGTAATTAACTCATCAATAATTCAACTGACTTTGCCTTCTTTTGGGAAGGGAACATTCATTAATGTGCACAAATACTGAATACCTAATGAATTGTTGACCGTATGGAACTGGTTTTTACCTCTCCCCCCATGTCTCCCCCCCCCCCCCCCCTCTCCTTCCCTCTCCCATCTCTTTCTCTCCAGATTCGTGCCAGGGCAGGGCCTGGTGTTATATCCTCAGATCGGAGATAAGTTGGACATAGTGTGCCCGCGGGTGGACGGAGGGGTGCGTGATGGGGTGGAGTATTACAAGATCCACATGGTTCCCAGGGAGCAGCTGGAGAGCTGCACCATCACCAAGGCTGACACACCGCTGCTCAACTGTGACAAGCCTGACCAGGATGTCAAGTTCACACTCAAGTTTCAGGAGTTCAGCCCCAACCTGTGGGGCCTGGAGTTCTTCAGAGGGAAAGACTACTACATCATCTGTAAGTGCCTCATAGTAACACACATACAAGCGCATTTCCTTTTCTGATTTTATCGTGAGCACTCATTGCTGTTTGATCGCCAATCACACTTAGGTATTGCTGTTGCTAGGCAAAGATGACTGATTTTTGGTTTCCAGTTCTTGTGTGATCATGGCTAGGGTGCCTTGCTACTAGGGTGTCTTCATACTTTGTGATGCTGTGACAACCCCCAGGTTTTAAAAGATGGGTGTTGGACTGAACCATCTGTGGTGTGCTGACGGGGGGGGGGGGGGGTGGGGGGTGGAGAGAACAGCACCATCTGGGTGGCTCTGCCACTGCCATCTGTGAGCTGTCAAACCAGGGGAGGGCCCTCTTTCTGACTGACTGGAGAGGAGGAGAGGATGGAAGAGAAGGAAAGCATTTATACATTGAACGAATAGAAACTGTTTCCCAGTCAGCTTAGTAAATAGAGTCCTCTAAGTTTGCAGATGGAACAGGTTTTTATGCAAGCTAGCCATGTCAGTAGCCTGTAGTGGAGACTAGTAAATATAGTTTGTGTTGAACTACCCTTCAGACACCTACACGTGCAAAGTGTTAGGTAAACAGTCACAGTTCAATATGTTATGCCAGGGTCACAGACACATGGGTTGTGTTCTCTAACAGCAGGCTAGGCTTTGAACGTCTCACCTCTGACACTGTGTTACGTTAAGATGAACTGTAAAGGACCCGATGAGCTGGCACGCACGCACGCACGCACGCACGCACGCACGCACGCACGCACACACACACACACACACACACACACACACACACACA
>NC_036875.1:13852543-13855011 GCF_002910315.2 Salvelinus sp. IW2-2015 | reverse complement strand
TTCATATTTTTGTTCAGTACAGCTTGGTACAATAGAACTAATTGAGAAGTCCTAAAAGTGCAAAGCCTACCATGCTCAGGTTCAGGCTCGGGTGGTGGGGCCATCATTTCACAACCCAGGGACGGAACTAGGCTCTGGAGATTCTGCTAGAGGAGACAGGACACACACACACACACACACACACACACACACAGTACGCAGCTATGTCAACAAAGCCCTCTCTATCTATCCATTTCTTTGTCAGTCTATCCCTCTCTATCGCACAGAAACTCTCTCAGTTCAGAGTTCAAATTGACACACTCACACCATTTCTCCTCTCAAACACCAGCACACTCAATCAGGCTTGCAAGCCGATTAGATTAGAGGGAGGGAGAGGGAGGGAAAGAGATAGTGTGTGTGTGTGTGTGTGTGTGTGTGTGTGTGTGTGTGTGTGTGTGTGTGTGTGTGTGTGTGAGAGAGAGATGAGAGAGAAGTTCTATTCAAACTTTCTTTTAAGAATAGGAAGAAAATCCAATTTTGCTGCACTTGCAGATTCATGGTGCCCCCCCCCCATGCCCCATCCCTCCCACCTCTCCTATTCTTTTTTTTACCCAGATGCTAATGTATAGCCGGGAGAGAGAAAGGGGCCATTTCTCCAGCCGAGCATGGGTTCACATAGCTGTTAATTGCCTCTTGTTCAGTAGCATGGTAGCTAGCTAGAGGCTTGCAACTGGAAAAGCACGAAGGCAAGGCAGAACTGCACTGCAGCATGTATATGCATACAGTAGGTAGATAACACAGCCTCCGCATCACAAGCCCTAGCACCGGGGCCAGAGAAGAACAAGGAGGAATGGAGGGATGAATGTGAGTGTGTGTAGGAGGGAAGAAGGAGAGTAGGTTTGTGTTTGCTAAATGTGGTTATGTGAATGACTTCTGCTGCGAATTTTGCCTTTGTCTATTTGGTGTGAGATCTTAAATAGACAAAGGCCATTTTAGACAAAACATTTTTTATAACTATGTGTGACTGTGTGTTTGTATTTTGTGTGTGTGTATGTGCATATGTTCTTCAGTAAAAATGCATCGAGCTGTGACCAATTCCGCCTCGGAAAAATGTGACCGTGTCTGTGAGACTGTGTGTTTGTGTATTTTGTGTGTGAGGCATAAGTTGTGCAGTAAAAATGCAACGAGCTGTGACCAATTCCGCCTTGGAAAAGTTCACTTGGGATTTTCATTGGGTTTTTGGTGGTGAGCGGCACTCAATAAGTAATTAATTAAAGAGTGTTTAATCCTGATTTCTGCTTTTAATCAGTTTGGCCCACATCAATGGGATCTCTGAATCAACCGAATGGATTAGCTCTGCCTAGCTGTGTTTAGCTCAGACACAGACTCAAGGGGAACGTCCCTTCAGGCTCTATTCAAACAACTGTGACATTAGCTCTTCGATTTGTGTCTCAAATAATGTTTTGGATTTAAACACATCACAACCCGCCTCTCATAAACTAAACGTGACCCACTCTTTTTGAGTACGGATCCATGCGGACCATAATACGATTATTGTGGATAGTCAGATTTATATAATCGTTTGTTTAAAACGTTTACATGCTTTGCAAGAGGAACGACGTCCCTATTAGTCCTGTTTGCATGGACACATCTGAAATCAGGCCGCCTGATTGCTCTTAAATAGACACAGAAAATGGCCAATCAAAAAGAAACGTTCTACCACAGCGGCCGTGGTATTTTTGTGAAGCCTATTTGATTCTGAGTTCGGACATTTGTATGTTTGTACATGAAAACACTTTTCTAAGATGCATATTTTCAGTTTTTCCAAAACTCCCTTCACTCGCGCATAAGAGGGAGGCTACCGGTGCTGACACATGCGCAAATCAAATCAAATAGACCACTTGAACGGCAATTAAGCTGTTTACGTGTCCTAGTAATTCAAAGGATTGCTCATAAAACCAGATGTTTTAATCGACGTATGCTTACTTTACTTCGATTATGATAAGCAGAATAAGGTGTTTACATGACTAATGTCATACTCGGCCTATTGCCATAATCAGTTTAATATGGAATTATTAGTGTAGACGTAGTTGGTTGTCAGTGTAGTTGTGCATTCTCAGCATGGTCACACCACATCAAATGCAGTATTAGATGTTTGTCCAGGTCTCCAGAGATGCCTTTTGCATGCATACAATTTTAATACTGCCCACTGGGAGATTTTTTTTAACCCTATCATAAACCTTAAAGGAAAACTCCTCCCAAAAACGATCTTTTGGTATTTGTTTCATTAGTTCATTGTTAATATAGTAATATAATAACTCAAGTCAGCAATCAAGTTTTCAAAATGCATCATACGGGCCAGATTTCTGTATTTTGAAAGCTACATTGTTACACTATGTACGTATTTGCTTTACTCTCTGTGTGTGTGTTTGTGTGGGTTGTGTTTTTCCTTCCGGAGAATGCACTGTTTTTATGTGTGTGTGCTCTGT
>NC_036875.1:13850483-13851744 GCF_002910315.2 Salvelinus sp. IW2-2015 | reverse complement strand
CTGTTCTGGGGGATCACGGTGGGCCTGAATGAGAGGTTGCCCCCTCTGTCGCAGGAGATTAAGGTACACAACACTGACTAGCGCTAACTATCCCACAACCCCAGCGCCATGACGATGGCTTCATGCTCCACAGCAAGTAGAGAGAGCGGGGGATCACGGTGGGCCTGAATGAGAGGTTGCCCCCTCTGTCGCAGGAGATTAAGGTACACAACACTGACTAGCGCTAACTATCCCACAACCCCAGCGCCATGACGATGGCTTCATGCTCCACAGCAAGTAGAGAGAGCGTCATTTATACCATAGCTGAATCTCTCTCTCTCACTCTACCTCTCTCTCTTTACCGCTCTATCTCTCTCTCTCACTCTATTTCTGTGTTTTGATGGCTCCTCATTGGCTCAGAGTGGTGTGTTAATTATGCTCACTCACACGCACAGAGGGGGTTTGTTACTAGGAGCTGTATTAGCCGGGTGGGGAAATTGAGTTAAGTGCTGAAAGTCTGTATCCTCGGTCTTGATTGAAACACACAATTGAATAGCGCTCATTAAAGAGGCAGATTCTTTTTTCAGTCTCCTGATTTGATAAAAACAAATAAATGGAGTTAAGGGGCTGAATGATTAACAATAGCCTTTGAAGTATCGGTGCTATCGAGACAAAGGGAGTTAGTTGTAGTGTGTGGTTGAGAGATGAGAATTAGGAGAGTTTGGGATATTTATGGCAGTGCTATTTCTGTTGGTTAGTGTTTCACACA
This sequence comes from Salvelinus sp. IW2-2015, assembly GCF_002910315.2. Taxonomy (NCBI): domain Eukaryota; kingdom Metazoa; phylum Chordata; class Actinopteri; order Salmoniformes; family Salmonidae; genus Salvelinus; species Salvelinus sp. IW2-2015. Next base: position 13,850,996 of record NC_036875.1, on the reverse strand, counting down.
CACTAAAAAAGCCTTCAAAGCAATGAACGTTTGGTCACACTTACTGCTGTATGTTGTGAGTTTGTGTTGGTGTGTGTATTGCTGTTTGAGAGTATGTGTTTGTGTGTCGTCTAAATTGGTCGTGGGTGTGTGAGAGCTGTCACTTCTATTCGCTGAGGTGATTAGCCATTTCCAGTGTGGGATTTCTCTTGATCAGTCATCTCCCTCGGTGGTTTGTTTGTGTGTGTGCGCACGCGGTGAATTTGTGGTTTAACACAGAATGCTTTGGAAGTGCTCTGAAAGGAACTAGCCTCAGCAAACATGCAACCTGAGTGAGAGCTAAAAGAGTTAGCATGACAAAATGGACTCCTAAATCCGCAAGGACATTTGAGTGAATGTGGCCTGAAGGAAAAGTGACACGTCACATCTCTCTCCGCTCCCTCCCTCTCTCGTCCTCTCCATCGCTCACTCTTTTTTCTTTCTCTGGGCTAGGTCGAGCAGCAGCCGAACCACTCTCTCATCTTTGGGCATGAT
>NC_036875.1:13821440-13847369 GCF_002910315.2 Salvelinus sp. IW2-2015 | reverse complement strand
TCTCTCTCTCTCTCTCTCTCTCTCTCTCTCTCTCTCTCTCTCTCTCTCTCACTCTCTGCCTAGCTAAGTCTTATCTGCGCTCTGTAAGGCGCTGGTGGTGGAAGAAAATCCATTTGTGAGGGGCATGTATGAGCGAAGTCTATCCTCCCTGACGTTCCTTTAGCACAGGGATTACAGCTAGCAGCTAGCTTTTCCTGCCAAACAGCCCAGTGCAGAGTAACGAGGCAGTCAGGTAGCCAGGCAGGCCAGTCAAAAATCCCATTCTGTTCTTAACCAGTCCATTGCTGCTAGCCTCCAGCCCCTGCCATACTGCCGAGGAAGCCAACTAGGGGGTAGGTTGTGTTCTTTTTGCTCAGTAGGAATGAATATTCACCCAGAGACTGATCAGTTTTGTGTGTTTTTGTATTAATGGTTAAGGTATGGAGTTGGGGAGGATGAGCTGATCCTAGAGCTGTGCCTATGGGCCACTACTTTTAGCAGCCTATGTTGTCACATTTTTATAGGGGGTAGACTGTTTGGGTGTGTGTTTGTGGTGCAAAGGGGTTTTGTAAGAGTGGCTGAGGAGAGAGGAGAGAGAGAGGGCACCTTGGAGGTATTGGAGGGACAGAAGACCTAGATATGCCTGCTGTTGCAGTTCATCCTGAGACCTCAGGCCTGCACCCTGTCCTGCTATCCACAAACATGCACACACCCATGCATGCATGCACACTCACTCACCCACACACACCCATGCACGCACGCACACTCGCTCACCCACACACACACACGTACACGCAAACACACACATTGTCATTATCAGCAATATTATAATAATCTCATAATGAGTAAAATACAGGATAACACAAACAGAGCTATGTAACGCATATTACACCATTGTGTTTGTGTGTGCCCCCCCCCCCCACACACACAAGAACACACAAGGTTTTAAGAAGCTTTGCACATAATGTGATTGTCGTCCCACCACAAAAATCCATAGGTTGGCTTGGGAGAGGGAGAGAGGGAGAAAGAGCGAGCGAGGGAGAGATAGAAAGCAAAACACAGTCCTTGTAAACAGTCTCTTTGTGTCGGTCCATTTCCATCCCAGTCCAAAATGTACGTATAAAAGTGATTGAAGTTGAGGAATGTAAAAAATAACAGCTAGAGAAAGCAGTGGGCAGTGTTTCGCAGGGATAGCACAGGAGCACCTGCTTTTAAATTCCCTTCCGGTTGATGAAAAGGCTTTGGCGCAAGCGAGCGGTGTTGAGTGGGGGAGAGATGGGGACAGGGTGAGAGGGCAAGGCAGGAGCGAGAGGGGGGCAGGGTGAGTGAGGGTGGGTTAGGAGGGAGGGAGCAGGCTTGTGAGGGCCTTCTCTTGCGGAGGGGAGGGGAGGGGTGTAGTGAGTGAGTGAGTGAATGAGTGAGTGAATGAGTGAGTGAGTGAGTGAGTGAGTAAGTGAGTGAGTGAGTGAGAGACTGAGTGAGAGACAGAGTGAGAGAGTGAGAGAGAGAGAGTGATAGAGAGTGTGTGAGAGAGAGAGAGAGAGAGAGAGCGCATTGGACAGAGGGAGGGAGTTTAGAGAGAGAGGAGCGGGAGGGGGGAACATTGAATGCGGGCCACTGCACGCTGGCGGGAGGCCAACCCGCTAAGCCCTGGCTGCTCGTTAGCCTCTGTGTTACTGACCTGATAGACCACAAGCCCCCTCTCCCAACCCCCCATGCCAGATGCAGCGCTACCCGCTGCCTCTAGGGGCAGCAGAGGGACTGGGAGAGAAAAGGCCCAGGAAGTGAGGGACTGGGAGAGAATAGGCTGAAGCAGGGAGGGTTTGGGAGAGAATAGGCCCAGGCAGGGAGGTCCAGTGGGAAATCAGTATGGAGGTCCATGCCATGGCTATATCCACAGAGCAGCACTCACTGCTTATAGTGTAGCTAGTCACAGTCTACTGATTCTGCCCATGGGTGTGCAGGCTACATCTGTATACAGCGTTTTAATGTTATTTTCTAATCTGCTTTTCTGTCTTTAAAAGTCCTCCCAGCATCTGTTTAGGGGCCCATTTTGTTCCTCTATCACATGTGGGACGTCTTTCGCCTCCCTCATATCCGCTCTCCGACATCTGCTCACCGCTGCTCAGCGCTCCCCAAAACACAGTGTTTAGTGCACCACTTCTGCTGCTCTTGCCGCTGTTTAAACAGCTTCTCAAACCCTTTAAGCTCTTTTATATTTAAGGGTTACTGAAATATTTAGCACCTCCATCCATTCCCTCAGTTGTTTTCACTGCCTTTTCATCTCGCCTTCAACGGGGGAAAAAAGCCCATTTGACTTTCCTGCGATTGTTTATTTCCCTCTCTTTTATTATTCATTTATTTCCTCCTGTTTTTTTTTCTTATTTTCTATACCCTTCAGCAGGTTTAGGTTAGAGGGGAGTGTCTGAGAGTTGTATTTGCGGTAGTTGGTTCTTCTAATACCACTGTAGCATTCTCCAGAGTGTCGTACGTGTTAATGTCCTGTAAGCCACTGTAGAGTTTCCTGTGTCTCAGCACCTATTGTTCCTGTTCGATTGTCTCCGTCTCTCTCTGTCTCCGTAACTGGCTCTTCCACTGGGCCAGTCAGCTCAGTTAGAGATATTACAAACACAATTACTCAAGCTAATTGACTTTGGAGGCGTGGGCTACGTGGAATATTCTGGCAGCAGTTTGGAGTGACTGGGGTGGCGAGGGGATGGATTGTGACTTTATTAAAAAGAAATCACTCGCTTGTTAGGGGCTTTCAACATTTCCCTGACGTCTTTCAAATATGGCTGTTCAGCCCAAGACAGACTTAATGTACATATCACTGTACTGTTATTTTGCTGTTTGCGATGATGTTAGCACAGTGGCTAATGCTAACTCCCCCTCTCTCCCCCCTCCCCCCCCTCTCTCTCTCACAGCAACATCAAATGGCACAATGGAGGGCCTGGAGAACCAGGAAGGAGGGGTGTGCAAGATGAAGTCCATGAAGATAATCATGAAAGTGGGACAAAGTGAGTGTCACTCCTTCATTCAAATGACATTTGTGTAGTGAGTGCTGGTGAGTGCTGGTGGCGTATAGTTATAAACAGATAACCATACAGTCTGATAGAATGTGTCAAAATTGTATTGGACTGTATTTGCATAACACACAGTGAGGTTATCTGAGCAGTGTGAGGTATTTCATTATTCAGCCAATTAGCCTCCATTACAAACTTAAGGACAGACCAAAGAGAAAGAGGAGGATATGGGTGCGGCGTCAGTTTCAATGAGCCTGAATTTGTGATGGATCAGGAGGATGGATACGACACACACACACCACACGCACACGGCCAACACACCACACACACACCACACATCACACACCACACACACCACACACACAACACATCCTATTTTCTCCCAACACTATACCCTATCCTTACCCCCCAAAACCTATCCTCTAAACCCTACAGAAATAGCATGACCTTTGTGGACGAGCAGAGAATGTCCCCAGTTGACCAAAATGTCCCCAGTTGACATACACAACGCACAACACACACACCAATCTGTCCTCATGTGGCGACACCCTGCCCCGCACCTGCCTGTTAGTTAATGACCGATGATTATTCATAAATCAGCGCCTGCGACCACCGCAATGGGTAAAATTTCCTCGACGGTTGCCATATCACACAACAGCAGCAGCCTCCTTGAAACTGCTAAGGTCAGGAATTAATCAGGAGTCTGCTTCATTTAAGAGCAGCGCTGATGCACACACACACACACACCACAACACACACACACACAGCACACACACACACACACACACACACACCACACAACACACACACAACACCACCACACACACACCAAACACACCACACACACACACACACACACAACACACAACACGAACACCCAACACGTCAAAGCATGCTACACACACACTGTGACGGACGACATCATAGCACAGGGCCACACACACACACACAGTGAAAGGGAATCATCCATGTCCATTGTGTCTGATAGTTGTGTTCCTTATCTATGTCTTCCAGATCCCTCTGACCCTATCTCACCCAAAGACTACCCCACCAGATACCCTCCCAAGCACCCCGACAAGGAGTCATACAAACCAAACGATGTGCTTGAGAAGAAAGGTAAGCGTGCTAAGAAAGACTTACGAAATCATCAGGCATTCAGGTCTACCTTTCTAAGACAGTTTCAGTAAAAGCAGGTGGAGAGTGTCTGTGGGCATGTGTGTGAGAGTGTGTGAGATTGTGTGAGAGTGTGTGAGAGTGTGTGTGAGTGTGTGGGTAAGCGTAGGAAGTAAAGGTCAGCAATTCTTCTCCTGGTAATTGAAAGTTGCCTATAATACTGATAGGCATCTCTGCTGGGCTCCCAAACTTACAGTATCTCCATCTCCGCCCCACTTCCTGTCCGCAAAGTGACATTTTCAGGAAAATGATCCAATCGCCATCAAACATATTACCGGCCTCGGAGCACAGACTCACACTTGTTCTCCTCACACACACGCAGGCACACACCGACCGCTCTTATCTCTCCTATTAAATAGCAGTTAAAATCTCCAAAGAAAACCAGACCCGCAATTTCCGCAATTAACTTTATTTTGAGGGAAAAAATCAGTCGAGGAGTGAAAACAAGCTGACCTATATAAACGCTGCTGCGGTGGAGGCGTAGAGACGCTCGCTGCCCTGTTACCGAGGGCGCGGCTCCTTTAGCCCCACCTTTCTGTGTTCACACTCAAATCCCTCTGACAACCGGCGCACAAATCTGCCAGCTCGCCACTAAATCCGCGTTGGCACCCCAATCTGCAGACCTCAGCATCTTCTCCTCTCCTGTCTGTTTCCACCTCATCCCTCCTCCTCGGCTCGGAACAGGAGCATATGGGCGTCAGTGGTTTGAGCAAAGTGTCTGAGGCAGCATAATCCCCTTGTAAAACAACGGAAGGGTACCTGCGTTGGGCCCACTGCCATCCACCATAGCTCCAGCACTAGCCCTCAGGGGAATGGAGGCAGACAGGGAGACACAGTAATCCTGCTTCCCAGGCCCCTATCCTAGGAGGGGAAGGGAACCGACCTGCCCTTGAGTCCTGGATGTATACAATAGTCGTTGTTATTAATAGAGATGACACAGCTTGCTTGGGTTTTTACAGTGAATGTTGCTTCATCGTATAATACTATCAACTTCCTTGTGGACTTAGTCGTAAGTAGAAAAGGAATGTCTCTACATTCATTTTGACATGTTTTTCATTGACATGCTACTGCATTGAAACCCACTTCAGCCATTTTGTGCTATGTGGGACTGTGCTGTGCCGTAGCTCCAAGGCCGTATTGACCACCAGCTGTATTTGAATAGACCAGAGATCGAATGTGACCTTAAGGGGAGAGCTGTGTGAAAGGAGCCCTTACTCTCTGGTCATTGTGCTCCGTCCGCCTGCCTTTCACCTTCACTCTGACATAATGAAGATGGAGGGAGAGAGGGAGAGAGGGAGGGGGGGGGGTGGGGAGAGAGAGAATGGAAGGATAAAACTGGAAGGAGACCCCTAATCCTTCTACGACCCCACCCTCGCTTTCTCCATTCTCCCTCCCTCCATGCCACTCTCAATCTGTATGACCTGACACTGTTTTAGAAAGATTTTCACTCACTCTGTTTCTCTTTTCTCCCTTTTCTCCTCTCAGGTCCGTCGTACAGGGAGGGTGAGGGCGACCAAGGGACGGGTGGGAAATCCTCCAGTGTCATTGGCTCTGAAGTGGCCCTGTTTGCCGGCATCGCCTCGGGCAGCGTTATCTTCATCATCATCATCATCATGCTGGTCGTGCTGCTGCTCAAGTATCGGCGGCGGCACCGCAAGCACTCGCCACAGCACGCCACCACGCTGTCCCTCAGCACACTGGCCACGCCCAAACGGGGCGGCAGCGGCAACAACAACGGCTCGGAGCCCAGTGACATCATCATCCCGCTCAGGACTGCAGACAGCGTCTTCTGCCCACACTACGAGAAAGTCAGCGGGGACTACGGTCACCCGGTGTACATTGTTCAGGAGATGCCCCCCCAGAGCCCTGCCAACATCTACTACAAGGTCTGAGCTCAGCTCCACCCCCCCCTCCCCCCAGGCACCGCTCCTCCGTGAACGCCCCCCAGAACACTCTATCTCTCCTTCCTTCCCCACATCTCTGTTGTTTTTCTTGTTGAACTTTACTATTCCTGTTATTATTCTTCGTTGTTGGGATTCGTTGGAGAACTCACAGAGTAAAGCTGCTGCTGCTCTCTGGGGCTTTTTGGGGATCCCTCCTCTCCGCTCCTCTCCTCTAACAGTAGCTCTCTGTTTCTTTGCGCACTACGACTGACGCTGGGGGATCCGAGCGCGTGTGTTTGTGTGTGGACGGACGGATGTACGGAGAGACAGAAAGACGCACCGACGCGTTTGTTTTGAAATAGGATGGACAGATGGAGAGAAAAAGAGGAGATGGAGGAGGAGTCGATATCCTACCCTGGTATTCTCCCTGAGAGAGACTATTGCTGGGGAAGAGACAAAGGAGGGAGAAAGAGAGGGATGGCAGAGAGATTAGAAGAGGAAAAGGAAGGAAGGGCCCAACCATGAACTCATGTCAGTAATGTCAGTCAGTCCCTCTCCTCATTGGCCAGAGACACTTTGTGGATTAAATGACGGAAGAGGGAAAAAAACAAGAGGGATTTGGAAATATCCACTCTGGGACTTTCCTGACGAACACATGGACATCACCCACCCACTCACCCTACCACCCACCCACACACTCACCCACTCTCACTCATTGTGAACTGTTCAGGTCCTCGTACTAGTTACAGCCCACTTTTCCCTCATTGTCCGAAGACACCTTTTATTTTCTAGCGTCAAGATTCATTAAAGTTGTTACTTGAAAAAAAAGTTTGTAAAAGAACATGATTCCTTTCCGTAGTGTCATATTGTTGGTTCATTTCTGGTTTTCATTGCTGGTATTGTTGAACTTGCAGATATATATTTTTTTGTGATGTGGTATTGTCGCAGCTCATGTCGTGATGGTGTATGTGATGCACACACACATGTTCACCACACACACAACACACAAAAAACACACAACACCGACACAACACACACACACACACACACACACACACACACAACACACACACACACATCACACACACAACAAGAGAGTATATTTCACACACAGCGCAACAGCATCCGAACCACTCAACCCAGGACTGGGAGAGCAGAGAGCAGGACTTAAAGAGGGAGAAGAAGATGAGGGGTTTTATGCGGGCTCCACCCCGTCAGGGTATAGGGTGCTCATTATACCCCCTCTGTGGGGTCAGGGCTAGCCAGGTGGCTTCTGGGAAGGGTGTGGGAGCTAAGCGAACAATAGAGCAGCACTTTTAACCCCCCTGATATCCTTCCACCCAGGCAGTCAGTCACAGAGAGGGAGAGAGTGGCGGTGGCAGTGGTAGTGTGAGTGAGTGAGTGAGAGAGAGTGAGAGAAAGTGAGAGAGAGAGACTGTATCCCTTCAGTAAAGGGATAACAGTAGCGAGGGCTGGCTTGAATTTTCCGCAGATAGGACTTTACAATATTAAGAGGTGTTAATTAAACTGGAAGTACAGGCAATCAGATATCCCAACCTGCCTTACTGCTGCAGTTTCCCGAGACATTGAAGAAAGGTAAAGATAAGAGAGTCCCAGGTCTAGTTGAGTTTAACCCAGCCGCTGGCTAAAACAGCTCTAGGTACTGTATTGTCTGCTCCCAGGGGCAGCAAGGGCCCCGGAGGCCCCCAAATGGCCCGAAACAGGTGGACTGGTGCTCTCATACTCAACTTTTAAAAAGCACAGGGACATCAAAGCGCATTGTCACTGTTTTTCAAGCATCATCTTTAGCATTTCCTTATTGTGAGATTTTGATTATTATAATTTTTTGTAACAAAATAGGTGTACATTTTAAAGGAGGACATTTGAAAACACAAAAAAGGAAGGCAAAAAAACATCTGAAAAAAAATCAGAATTTATTTATGATAGACACAGAGCACAGGTGTTGTCAGAAAGGTGGTAATGAGAAGTTAACGTTAATATATTATGGTATAAAAGTGCACATTATGCAAGCTAGGGTTTTGATGATTTGATATCTATTTCACCCATAATGTCCCACCTTTTCATCAACTCCCACCCAAATGGCTGCCTTTTTACCAGATATTCAGGGCTAGGGCCTGGGAAGGGGACAGGGAGGGCAGCCTGGACGCATGTCCCGAAGGGGAGAGGAGGTTGTTGGACCCAAAATAGCATAACCGGGTGCACGAGGCAGACCAGCAGTATATCCCACACTCCACTGTAGCATCTCCCAAAGGACCATGGGAAGATTCCCACGATTACCCTGTGCCCCCTTCCCCCTCACTACCACGTGGTAGTGTTTTCTCTGTGTGTGAGAGTGAGTGTGTGTGTGTACCTCTTCTTGAGCAAGTCCAGTGAGACAGCTATTTGCCTGTTTATTCACATACGTGAAAACACTGACTAAAGAAAACGAGAACAAGATTGTGACTTAAACCACGCCCCAAACATGTATCTGCTCACTACCAACATCTCATTAGTTCATTAAGAACATCAAATTTCACCGAAAAAGCCAAGCCTTGTATGATACAAGGTTTGTGCCTCTAAGAGGCTACAAAATCTGCAATATGCAATTTTTCTTTATTTTTTTAAGAATTGAGAGAAACTTACACCTATGGAAAGTGTTCTTAAATCACTGAGAGATGTAACAACAAACGAAACAAAAACAAAACTAGCAAAGTACGTCACACGAGCCTGCTGTTAGGTTTTCATTTGTAGTATTATTTTAAACCTTTATTTTAATTTTTTTTGGACTGTGCCGTAGTTCCAAGGTAAACTGTGAAAAAAGAAACATTTTCAAAATGAAATGCACCCGGACAGTTATTTAAGAAATAGCGAAAAACACTAGGAACCACAAACAAATTGCTGTTTAGTTGCTGTCTGACTGCGGCAGAATATGACAATCTTATTAGTTTCTTTGAATCTGATGTTCTTATCCTAGCTAACGTACAACTGATATCCTCCTAACATTACTAGGGTAGATTTTCTGTCTTGCTATATGGATGAAATATCGCGGCAATGTTGAGAGAATGTTAGTAACCTGGCTAGGAAAAGTACTTCAGGCTACTGTAAAATGCCTTGCTCGTATTGGTCAGCCCTTGGTCACCTGACTCAGTAATTTTGCACCGTTCTTCTGTAGGTAAGAAACTGTAAATACATTAATGTTTGTATTGTATATGGATCCTGGGTTGTTACGATAGCCTTATTCACCTTTTTAGGAAAGTAAATGAAAAAAAAAATGAAAAAACAGAATACACTTCAGTAAAACAGAGCATACTACTTTTTTTGGTAAATAGCTTGTGTAAATATTGACAAGAACCCAATAAAACATTTTTTTTTATAAACTCTTAAAGTAAGATGTTTTGTATAAAATTTCAATTTTTTGCTATGTATTTTAGCTAGCGCTCGTTGGAAAGCCCCGTGTCCTCCCACTCCCTCCCCTTTTGCACTGTTTCCATGGAAATTTGGTTTTAAAAAAAATTGAGAAAAAGTTGCCAAACCGACTGCTGCATATTCGTGCCATAAGTGTGTACCATAAATATTTATTGAATTCGTTTTTTTCTCCTCTGTTTTTGATTTGATTTCTGTCCAGTTTTTAAGTAACACAGTATTATGATTGCGTTGTTCATTTGTCTCCCTGGTTTCTTTAGTCTGTTTTGATAGGTTTCCAGGTGGCTGTATCTGTAGCCCCTCCCCTTGCAGTTTGAGATGGCCAGACCGTTGAAATGGTTAAACATTCAAAAAACGAAAGAAATGAAAGTGAGGAAAAATGACACACATTCCACCAGTCTGTTACGAACTGAAAATGTTTTTCAATAAAATGTTTTTCCTATGGACATGCCGTCTGTCTGTATTTATGTCTGAAATAGATGGAGTTTATGAACATGTGGATCTCTACAGGACATCACACTATGCAAGACTTGTGGTTACAATATGGCCTGTCAATGTTAATATAAGCATTGAGACAATTACATATTCGTGTGTAGTTGCTAGGAAAAAAGTGATGTGTTTCTCTATGTTGTGTGTCTGTGTGTGCACATTTATTTTCATTGTCTGAGTATGTTTATGTCCAGGCCAATATTTCTATATACTGTAATGTTAGAATGCAGTAGTATCCCTGTACATGTCAGTAGACGCATGCACACACACACACACACACACACACACACACACACACATAGGTGTGGTCCTCTGCTCTGCTCCCTGTACAGGGTGGTCCATTGTGTGTTAGCTAGGGGTGATGATGTCATAGCGGGGCTGTGATTAAGGGGGCCTCTCGGCTCTCAGCGGGGGACACTGGCTCTTTGGAATAGGCCCAACAGCTCAACAGCCTAGCGCAGACCAGACCAGCCACTGCCCTGCCTGGGCCAAGTCTAAACTAGGAGCTGGAGTATTCCAAACCCAGCCACTGTCCTCCATCTAGCTACATATGTCACCATTGCTACTGCCTAAGACACGAACACCAAATAGATTCCTGTGTCGAGGTCAAAATCTCCATAAATCAGCAACTGGTCAAGGTTAATAACAGCACATCCTGGATTACTGTGCTATGTGCAACATATCACAATCCATTCACTAGTCTAGGTCTATATAACTGTGCAATAGCCATGCTCTCTGGCAAACTCTTACTTTACAGTATTTCATTCAAATGTTCTTATGCTTGTGTGGGGTTGCCCTTAAATGTTGATTCAAAAACTGTAACAGAGGAGGATGACTTGGGGGAAAAAAACTAACAAAGCGAGAAAACAAATCAAGCCTTCAATCGTCCCTCGTCCCTCTGTCACGGTGGTCCGTCATCATCTTCTCTGCGCGGCACGCTCTGATTGCAAAACTTTAAGATGTTTTTCATTTAAAGTTTCCTTTACATCTCTTCTCTTTCAAGCCGAGGACCACAGAGGGGAGGGGCGGCGAGGCATTGCGATGCTTCAATATGGTTTTAACTCAAGGAAGGTTTCTGGTTCATCATAGGGGAAGAGGCTGAAGCTCTGTGTGTGTCTGTAACTTAACCCTATTACCATGTGAAGATCAAATCTAATTTTATTTGTCACATACGCCGAATACAGGTGTAGACCATACCGTGAAATGCTTACTTCCAAACCCTTAACCAACAATGCAGTTCAAGAAAGAGTTAGGAAAATATTTACTAAACATATATATTTTTTTTATTAACAAAAATTTCACAATAAAATAACAATAATGAGGATATATACAGGGGTACTGGTACCGAGTCAATGTGTGGGGGTACAGGTTAGTCGAGGTAATTTGTACATGTAGGTAGGGGTAAAATGACTATGCATAAAGTGTGGAATGTGATTGAGATTGCATCATCTGTGGATCTGTTGGGGCGGTATGCAAATTGGAGTGGGTCAAGAGTTCCGGGACGATGGTGTTGATGTGAGCCATGACCAGCCTTTCAAAGCACTTCATGGCTACCGACGTGAGTGCTACGGGTTGGCAGTCATTTAGGCAGGTTACCTTTGCTTTCTTGGGCACAGGGACATTGGTGGTCTGCTTGAAACATGTAGGTATTACAGACTCAGTCAGGGAGAGCTTGAAAATATCAATGCCATTGGATGAATCCCGGAACATATTCCAGTCTGTGCTAGCAAAACAGTCCTGTAGCGTAGCATCCATTTCCTAATACAGTATTCCCAGCCCCAGACACTTCACGCGTCAGTGTTCATTATTTCTGTACTGTAGCACAGGACAAACATAGAAACAATGCGGCCCAATTCTGATTCTCTCCCTGAAGTGTGCTCTCCTTAACTTCTCCTTGAATTGGATTGGTGTGGATTGGTGTAAATGGTGTGTCATATTTCTACCGATACCCAGATCTGTACACACACGTTTCAGTTTTATGCACAGTACAGCTCTCTGTATGATTCACTGTGGGGACTTTTTCGCTAAGCCCTGGGTGGTGGTGACCCTGTGCTGTTGCCATGACAATGAGCTAGTTGTTTTGCTGTAGACAACACCTTCTCAGCCCTGAAACTAACCCTGTGTCTTTGTTTACGAACACCGCTGGCCATTCCCTCCTTTTCACCTAAATGTGCCTCAGCCAGTTTGTCTGCTGATTGTACACATGTACGGCCCAGCCCTTCGTTGTGTCAAAGTACTGATGGATCAGTTTTTAGTGGATGTGTTTAGTAGATGTGTTTAGTGGATGTGTTTAGTAGATGTGTTTAGTAGATGTGTTTAGTGGATGTGTTTAGTAGATGTGTTTAGCTAGATGTGTTTAGTAGATGTGTTTAGTGGATGTGTTTAGTAGATGTGTTTAGTAGATGGTGTTTAGTTGTATGTGTTTAAGTGGATGTGTTTAGTTAGATGTGTTTAGTGATGTGTTTAGTAGATGTGTTTAGTAGTGAGTGTGTTTAGTAGATGTGTTTAGTGGATGTGTTTAGTAGATGTGTTTAGTGGTAGTGTGTGTTTAGTGGATGTGTTTTAGTAGATGTGTGTAGTGGATGTGTTTAGTAGATGTGTGGTAGTGGATGTGTTTAAGTAGATGTGTGTAGTGGATGTGTTTAGTAGATGTGTTTAGTGGATGTGTTTAGTGGAGTGTGTTTAGTGGATGTGTTTAGTAGTGGTGTTTAGTAGATGTGTTTAGTGGATGTGTTTAGTAGATGTGTTTAGTGGATGTGTTTAGTAGATGTGTTTAGTGATGTGTTTTAGTAGATGTGTTTAGTGGATGTGTTTTAGTAGATGTGTTTAGTGGATGTGTTTAGTAGTATGTTTTAGTGGATGTGTTTAGTAGTGTGTGTAGTGGATGTGTTTAGTAGATGTGTTTAGTGGATGTGTTTAAGTGGATTGTGTTTAGTGGATGTGTTTAGTAAGATGTGTTTAGTGATGTGTTTAGTAGATGTGTTTAGTGGATGTGGTTTAGTAGAATGTTGTTTAGGTAGATGTGTTTAGTAGATGTGTTTAGTGAATGTGTTTAGTGGATTGTGTTTAGTAATGTGTTTTAGTGGATGTGTTTAGTGATGTGTTTAGTGATGTGTTTATGGATGTGTTTAGTATATGTGTTTAGTAGATGTGTGTAGTGGATGTGTTTAGTAGATGTGTTTAGTAGATGTGTTTAGTAGATGTGTTTAGTGGATGTGTTTAGTAGATGTGTTTAATGGATGTGTTTTAGTAGATGTGTTTAGTAGATGTGTTTAGTGGATGTGTTTAGTGGATGTGTTTAATGGATGTGTTTAGTAGATGTGTTTAGTGATTTGTTTAGTAGATGTGTTTAGTGGATGTGTTTAGTAGATGTGTTTAGTGGATTTGTTTAGTGGATGTGTTTAGTAGGTGTGTTTAGTAGATGTGTGTAGTGGATGTGTTTAGTGGATGTGTTTAGTAGATGTGTTTAGTAGATGTTGTTTAGTGGATGTGTTTAAATTGGATGTGTTTAGTGGATGTGTTTAGTAAGATGTGTTTAGTAGATGTGTTTAGTGGATGTGTTTAGTAGATGTTGTTTAGTAGATGTGTTTAGTGGATGTGTTTAGTAGTAGATGTGTTTAGTAGATGTGTTTAGTGAGATGTGTTTAGTGGATGTGTTTAAGTGGATGTGTTTAGTGGATGTGTTTAGTAGATGTGTTTAGTGATGTGTTTAGTAGTTGTGTTTAGTGGATGTGTTTAGTGATGTGTTTAGTCAGATGTGTTTAGTAGATGTGTTTAGTAGATGTGTTTAGTGGATGTGTTTAGTAGATGTGTTTAGTGGATGTTACAGAAAGAAGTAATAGGAGAAAATACTTTCCTGGTGTTCTTGTTCCTCACTACTCTCATCCCACATTCCTCCCACTCATTTCTTTCTCTCATTTGCCCTTTCTTTTTCCTTTCTGTCATTTTTAAACTTTGTTATTTTGCTTCCTATTTTCTCTGTTATATGGAAACACGTTTCATGTTAAAGTCACATTTTCTCCTCTCGTATCTCTCAGCTGTTAATCATATGACTTCAGTCAGTCTCACAACTGTTTGACATCATGGAATTCCTTTTCAGGCTTGCACACCGAGAGTCTCCAGTAATTGGCTAGGATCAAGTGAATATCCTTCTGATACTAACATTATTGTACAGTCAACGTGAAGTGTCCCCTGTTCTGGCACCCATTAGCGAGCGGCAAAGCCTTCTGCTAGCGACACGGTGGCTTTAATCAGTGGAAGTCTCTCTGTGTCGCTAACGCTAACATTAGCTGCTAATACTAACCACTAACAGAGCTCTCATCTCTTCTGAGTGAGGAGAGAGTTACGGAACAGATTCCCTTTCATTACACATCTATGACACCTCTGCTTCACCTTTATGTGTGTGTATTTGTGTGTGTGTGTGTGTGTGTGTGTGTGTATATGATACCCTCTCTGTGCTTGAGAGGGAAGTAAACTAAAGCAGGTGCTTTTACACCTCTAGACCTTTGGTTAAAGGTGCAATATGCAGAAATTGCTCTGCCATTTCCTGGTTGCTAAAATAGTTTAGTTTGAAATAGTTTGCCCAATTAAATTTTATGTGACAAAACAAGCAATGCATAGTGTAGCTAATCATTGTACCATCTAAACCACTGTGAAATATATTTTCAATAACCAAAAATATTATATTTTCAGCTGTTTGAAGCAGGTGTACAAAACCGAAAGTAAAAGCTTAAGAACGGGAAGCATAGAAATAGTGCACATAGAACAGATCTGCCACTTCTTAAACTTGCTGTCAATGAGAATGACAGATCTATAATGCACATTTCTATGTGAATTTGGTCAGCTTGCCCGAAAAGTCACATATTGCAGCTTTAAAGATCTAGTCTAGGATAACCTCATCACCCTTGTCCTCCTCCAAATTGGCCCTAACTGACAACATTAAGTGCCTTAAGTGCCGAGGATGCTTCAGTCCCAGGCAGGTGTCAATTATACCTTATCAAACACTTGTTAACTTATAGGCCCGGTCATCTCATGCTGTCAGCGCTGGGAGTGGAGCTGTCACTCACCTCATCGCCATGGCGATACCTTATTATTATACTCCTTCTCTACCTTTGTCATGGGCATCAGTCTGACATCATTAGAGCCCAGCCAGTCCACCTTAATAGACCCCCAAGGAGCCAACAGGCTTTCTCAAGATCAGTGAATCCTTCCTCCATCCTTGTTTTCCCTTCTACCTATGGTAGACGGCCCCCACCATACCTCCATTCTTCCTCATTAGGATTTGCTTCATTACTCATGCAGGTTCAGATGCAGAGCCACACACTGAGGTACATACATGGGCACGCACACACACACACGTGTGCAAATACACATACTCATACCAATGGAAGTAGAGACCTTCCACCTGCACACACACACACACATCCTTCTTCACCTTCTCACCTCTTCTCCATTGTAAAGACGAGGGTCTATTTCATCAACGTTATAAGTTGGGGATGTTAATGTTATTTCCTAACGCCAAGTGGTGCGTGACTAAATCGAGGTCGAGATTCACATCCGTCTTGGGGTTTTGGGAACAGCAACAAATTACCAAGGTGATTCAATTTCATTGGGCATTGTTTTAATGGCTGGCGAGGGGTTTTGCATATATAAATATTAATGGGTGAATTAGCTCTTCTGCCGCCGCGATGAGGACGCTTTAATGACAGGTTGGACCATTGTGACAATGGGAGGGGAAACAGGCGCCAAAACAATAGACACCCCTCTTTAGCCTTTTTACCCACAATCCTCCAGATTGGTGGTCTGTGTTGATCAGAGTGAAGGGCTGGTGATGATGATAAGTGTGTGTGAGTGAGAGAGAGAGTAAATGAGAGAGAGAGAGAGATGTGTGAGAGGAATGTATATGCGCGTCCTGTGTGTGAGAGAGAAACAGAAAGAACGGGAGGAAGAGCGATGTGTTTGAGGAAGAAGAGGCTAGTGGGGCCGGGCAAGAATGAAGCAAAGTGGCTAAGAAAAGGGAGAGAGGGGTAAAGGGTGTGGGAGAGAAAATAATGAGGATGAAGATGATGACAGAGAAAGGGGTGAGGGCAGGAAGTGAAGATGTTGGAATGATGGAGCACGAGAGAGAAAAGAGAGGACAAGTGCGAGGTGACAAAGAGGGATGGGGGATGGTTAGTACAGTCAAAATCTCGTTTTCTTTCGTAGTGCATGAATTACATTATATTTGTCCTGCAATGGCGCAGGCTAAATCTTCTCTGATTTGTGGTGGAAAACACACAGCCATGATATTAGATGGCCAATACTGTACAAAGAATAAAAATGGGTTTTGTTCGAACATGCAGTGGTTGGTTAAAATTACACAATCAATTCATGTTTTATGGCGGAATGTAATTGTTTCTTGTCGAATTTACTTAACTCCGTGGAACTTGATGTACACTAGGTTTGAATATTTTACAGGTATTTTACAAATGTTCCACACTGAGAAAAAACACTTTTCTCGTGTGTAAACCAGTATTTCGCGCCAAAATCGGAAGTGTAATTCAAAAGCATATAAATAGCCCTGTCTGGATTTGATCAGAGCTTTGATAAAAAATTCAAGCCTGGTGCTACCTGAGGCTGATGAGCCATACATTAAATATGTTTAGTGAGCCTTACATTAAAGACATTTTATGAGCCCAAGCAAGCCCAAATGATTGTGCTACTGCACATTACACATGTCATAAAAACATAAAAGCACATAGATGTAGCCAGCTATATGCTCTCTTGGGTAAATATATGAAACAAGCTCCAGTAGGCTAATATTTTTGAGTGTGGACTGTGCTGTATTGTATTATACTGTATTACGTGGACTGGAATTACGCACCTCGTTCAAACCATGATATAGTTGGGAGAGAACATGCAATTCTATCACGTTTTAAGGTATGACATAGGTGCGGACAGTGTTGAAGAAACAAACGTTTATTCTTTAAACAGGGGCAGGGAAACGACAGGTCAAGGCAGGCAGGGATCAATAATCCAGAGAGGGTGTAAGGCACCAGAACAGCAGGCGGGCTCAGGGTCAGGTCAGGCTGAGGTTGGTAATCTAGAGTAAAGGCAAAGGTACAGGATGACAGGCGGGCAGGCTCAGGGCAGGCAGGAAAGGTCAAAACCAGGATACTAGAAAACAGGGACAATAGCAAAGACAGGAGCAACGGAAACCGCTGGTAGGTTTGAACGAACAAAACTAACTCACAGACAGACAGAAAGCACAGGTATAAGTACCCAGGGGATAATGGGGAAGATGGGCGACACCTGGAGGGGGTGGAGACAAGCACAAGGACAGGTGAAACAGATCAGGGCGTGACACATTTTGGTGCATCACATGCGGCCTATAAAGTTACAAGTATAAGCTAGCGAATTTGATTTTAGTATTAAAAAAATAATAGGCCTATTTATATAATTAGTAGGCTGACTCATATATACAGTACTTTTTAAAATATTTCCCATAATGTTATAGCCTACCTCCTCTTTCTCTTTTTATTGTTGCTTCATTCCTTCCTCTCTTTCAACAGTTAAATGAAATATGTTTTGTTGTCCTTATCTTCATCATTCTAATGATATGCTTGCTTAATATAAGACTATAATTAGATGCAGACAAGTTTCACTACTCTTCACGAAGATTGAATGGTTATGGGTCTGAAGAAATAACTACTATAGTCTACCGCCATGCGTTCACTCTTTTTTCAAACTACCTGTGAATTCTATTGGCTTCTGTATTTAACATTCAGCAAACAAGAGCTTGCATCCCTCTTTGAAAAGTCTATTGGTATAAAAAAAAGTCTAAATCAAATCAAATTGTATTTGTCACATGTGCCGAATACAACAGGAGTAGACCTTACAGTGAAATGCTTACTTTCAAGCCCTTAAGAAGCTTTTTGGACCTAGACTTGGCGCTCCGGTACCGCTTGCCGTGCGGTAGCAGAGAGAACAGTCTATGACTAAGGTGGCTGGAGTCCGGCAATTTCTAGGGCCCTCCTCTGACACCGTCTGGTATAGAGGTCCTGGATGGCAGGAAGCTTGGCCCCAGTGATGTACTGGGCTGTACGCACTACTCTCTGTAGTGCCTTGCGATCGCAGGCCGAGCAGTTGCCATACCAGGTGGTGATGCAACCAGTCAAGATGCTCTTGATGGTGCAGCTATATAACTTTTTGAGGATCTGAGGACACATAACAAATCTTTTCAGTCTCCTGTGGGGGAATATGTGTTGGTGTGCCATCTCCACGACTGTCTTGGTATGTTTGGACCAGTATAGTTTGTTGGCGATGTGGACACCAAGGAACTTGAAGCTCTCAACTTGCTCCACTACAGCCCCGTCGATGAGAATGGTGGCATGCTCAGTCCTCCTTTTCCTGTAGTCCACAATCATCTGCTTTGTCTTTATCACGTTGAGAGAGAGGTTGTAATCCTGGCACCACACTGCCAGGTCTCTGGCATCCTCCCCATAGGCTGTCTCCTCGTTGTTGGTGATCAGGCATACCACTGTTGTGTTGTCGGCAAACTTAATGATGGTGTTGGAGTCGTGCTTGGCCATGCGGTCATGGTTGAAAAGGGAGTACAGGATGGGACAGAGCACGCTCCCCTGAGGGGCCAGTGAAGACACTTTCCAGTTGGTCAGCGCATGCTCGGAGTATACATCCTGGTAATCCGTCTGGACCTGCGGCCTTGTGAATGTTCACCTGTTTAATGGTCTTACCCACATTGGCTACGTAGAGTGTGGTCACACGGTCGTCCGGAACAGCTGATGCTCTCATGCGTGCTTCAGTGTTGCTTGCCTCGAAGCGAGCATAGAAGTTATTTAGCTCTTCTGGTACGCTCGTGTCACTGGGCAGCTCGTGGCTGTGCTTCCCTTTGTAGTCCATAATAGTTTGCAAGCCCTGGCACATCTGACGAGCGTCTGAGCCGTGTGGTATGATTAAATCTTAGTCCTGTATTGACCCTTTGCTTGTTTGATGGTTCGTCAGAGGGCATAGCGGGATTTCTTATAAGCGTCCAGGTTAGAGTCCCGCTCCTTGAAAGTGGCAGCTCTACCCTTTAGCTCAGTGAGGATGTTGCCTGTAATCCATGGCTTCTGTTTGGGGTATGTAAGTACGGTCACTGTGGGGATGACGTCATCGATGCACTTATTGATGAAGCCAGTGACTGATGTGGTCCCGTGTGGCTCAGTTGGTAGAGCATGGCGCTTGCAACGCCAGGGTTGTGGGTTCATTCCCCACGGGGGGACCAGGATGAATATGTATGAACTTTCCAATTTGTAAGTCGCTCTGGATAAGAGCGTCAGCTAAATGACTTAAATGTAAATGTGTACTCCTCAATGCCATCGGAATAATCACGGAACATATTCCAGTCGGTGCTAGCAAAACAGTCTGACCACTGGTACATCCTGCTTTAGTTTTTGCTTGTGTCACGAAATGGCTCATAGCCCATAACAAAGAGGGAGACATTGTGGAGATAACGGAATAACAAAAATATATGTATTAACTAAAGTAAACTATAGACAATTAACAATGGTGTGCGTTGTCAGTAATCAGTAGTGTAAGTGAGTTGTTGCTTGCATAGATGGTGATAATGAGGATTGTTGAGAGGTGCCAAGACAAACAAGCCACAAAATGCCACAACCAAAAATACAGTGTGTCTGCATGGAGAGAGTCTCCTCAATGAATGGGGAAAAGGTGTATTTATTCGCGGAACACAGCTAAGCCCAGATATGTCCCATTTCGCTGACGACCCTTTGTACGCATCTCTGTGTGTGGAGTAAAGGTGGTCTAGAGCTTTTTATCCTCTTTTTGCACATGTAACATGCTGATTGAAATGAGATAAAACAGATTTAAGTTTCCCTGCATTAAAGTCCCCAGCCACTAGGAGCGCCGCCTCTGGATGAGTGTTTTCCCGTTTGCTTATTGCCTTATACAGCTCGTTGAGTGCCGTCTTAGTGACAGCATCGGTTTGTGGTGGTAAAAAGACAGCTACGAAAAATATGGATGAAAACTCTCTTGGTAAATAGTGTGGTCTACAGCTTATCATGAGATACTCTACCTCAGGCGAGCAAAACCTTGAGTCTTTCTTAATATTAGATTTTGTGCATCAGCTGTTATTTACAAATGGACACAGACCTCCACCCCTTGTTTTACTGGAGACAGCTGTTCTATCTTGCCGATGGACCGAAAACCCATCCAACTGTATATTATTCATGTCGGCGTTCAGCCACGACTCGGTGAAACATAAGATATTACAGTTTTTAATGTCCCGTTGGTAGGATAGTCTTCATCGGAGCTCATCCATTTTGTTATCCAATGATTGCACATTGGTAAAAGGACTAATGGTAACAGCGGATTACTCACTTGCCGTCGGATCCTTACATGGCACCCCTGCCTACGTCTCCGATATCTCTGTCTCTTCTTCATGCGAATGACAGGGATTTGGGCCTTGTCAGGTGTCTGAAGTAAATCCTTTGCGTCGAACTCGTTAAAGAGAAAATCTTCGTCCAGTACGAGGGGAGTAATCGCTGTCCTGATATACAGATGCTTTTTTCAGTCATACCAGACGGTGGCAGAAACATTATGTACAAAATAAGTTACAAATAACACAAAAACACACACCCAATAGCACAATTGGTTAGGAGCCTGTAAAACGAAAGCCATCTCCTCCGGCGCCATCTCATCAGTTCCTCCAGCAAGCTATTCTAGTCTATCTTTTCAGTTTTTAAATTTTTAATACATTCGCAAAAACGTCTAAAAACCTGTTTTAGCTTTGTCATTGTGGGGTATTCTGTGTAGATTGATGAGAAAAACATATAAATGTAATCAATTTTAGAATAATGCTGTAATGTAACAAAATGTGGAAAAAGTCAAAGGGTGTTAATACTTTCCAAATGCACTGTATATACGTATATACGTATATACGTATATATGTCACGCCCTGACCGTAGAGATCCTTTTTATGTCTCTATTTTGGTTGGTCAGGGTGTGAGTTTGGGTGGGCATTCTATGGCTGGTGTTCTATGTTGTCTATTTCTTTGTGTTTGGCCGTGTGTGGTTCTCAATCAGAGGCAGCTGTCTATCATTGTCTCTGATTGAGAATCATACTTAGGTAGCCTGTTCCCACCTGTGTTTGTGGGTGGTTATTTTCTGTTTAGTGTTTTTCGTCACCTTACAGAACTGTTCGTTTGTCGTGTTGTTGTTTTGTTAGAGTGTTCATATTTATTAAAATAACGTATTATGAATACTTACCACGCTGCACCTTGGTCGTCTTCTCCTTCTCCCGACGACGTTCGTTACAATATATATATATATGTATTTTTTGAGAGAAAAATGATATATTTACATGATTTGTTTGATATTTAACAATTATATACTGTACTGAACAATAGTAAGACATTTCTGTTCTACTAACGCTGTGTTTTTATAGTTTCCACTCGAGCCTCCTGCAGTTAGTCTGGACGTATGGCAAAGGACACTGGTTTTACTAGAGATAGCTTGAGCTGACAAGTGATTTATGACTTGGTGATTAGACCTACAACTGGCATTCCATTGATAAGATGTGTGACCCAAGATAGAGAGAGCCTGGAGGAATAAAACAAACCCTAATTTCTCCTCATCATCCTGGCATCTGGGAGACTAAGCCGGGGTGGGTTCAAAATGGCACGAGGTGCAGATAATCATGAGATGAACCCAAGATGGCTTATGATGACCCCCGATCTGCATGGGAGGGGTGGGACCAGCAACGACTAAGCATTTTCAGGTCTCCTATAGAAGATCTCTGTTTTTCCATTATCAGGGAAGCTCTCGGTCCAACACTCAAGAGTGTGGGGTCAACAGTTTCATTATTGCAATAATGAATCAATGTTAAATAAAGATGATTGTTTGAAGAAATGACAAAGTCTCTCTCACTTGATTAGAATATTCCATGACAATTTACAATAAAAAAATAAGGTGACCCGCAAAAGCCAGATGGAGATGTGTAAATGAAACATGCATAGGCTATGTAGCATAGGTTATGCTGCAGCAAATGCAGGTCTACCTGTCACAAAAAATAAAGTTACCATAATGAGATGATAGGTCTAAATGCATTGTGAACTGTGCTCCATAATGAGATGGGCTGTATGTCCACACCCTGAGCGTTGATGATTGGTCATGCAAAGAGCAGAGAGAAGACCGTAGAGAAGCCAGATTTAGACATTGCATATAATTTAACATTTCCAATTCACGCCATGCTGTTCATAAATAATTTATTATAATTGACTGGTTTCTCGCAGTTATTTATCCCGGAAAAGGGGAGTGGTTTTGGGCATTAAATCTCGGTAACCTGACTGCCACAATTCAACCCTAATGTACACCAGATTAATTAATGTAGAAAAGAACTGTATGAATTTTGTTTGGTCAAACAGTTTGTCTTTTTTGGAAGGGGGCAGAGCTCATTAGAATAATACCCAGCATGTTTTGCAACCGTACATTTGTACATTTACATTTCAACTTTGGTCATTTAGTTGACACTTTTATCGAGAGCAACTTCAGTCAGTGCATTCAACTAAGATAGATAAACAACCACATGTAAAAAGTAAAATGTTTATGTAACTGATACTGAGAATGTTGTTGTAGTTTAACTGGTCTGTGTCAAGTAGGCCTTCAACAACGGCTGAACTAACAGAGATGTGCATGGATGAGGAAGAAGCAGATGGGTGCACAAAGCTCCTAACTGAAATTGTCACTATACCATTGTTAATTGGAAATCAAACTTTTGAATGTAAAGAAGTGCTTTTCTCATTTAGTAGTTAGGATGAATTCAACTGTCACGTTCCTGACCTGTTTTCCTTTGTTTTGTATTTATTTTAGTTGGTCAGGGCGTGAGTTGGGTGGGTTGTCTATGGTTGATTTTCTATGTTGGGATTTTGTGTTCGGCCTGGTATGATTCTCAATCAGAGACAGCTGTCAATCGTTGTCCCTGATTGAGAATCATACTTAGGCAGCCAGGGTTTCACTTGTGTTTTGTGGGTGTTTGTTCCTGTGGAGGTTTTGTTGCCACACAGGACGGTTTCGGTTTTGTCACGTTGGTTGTTTTTGTATTTTGAAGTGTTTTGTTGACTTTCATTAAAAGAATGAACACTAACCACTCTGCGTTTTGGTCCACACCTTCTGTCAGCGAGGACAGCCGTAACATCAACTCAAAGAGCTAGAACTGACACATTTGGTTAATTTGGGAGGTACTTGTTCTAATTGAGTTAAAACATGATTACCTGAATTTATTTTTTCAATCCGACGTAATCATTTGTAATTAATATTTCTCAATTCAATAGTGTTTCAACAACACAGTTAAATAAAATAGAGCTATATTAATAATTTAATGTAAAAATAATCTGTTTCCATTACGTGGAACTACTTCCAAAATTTTATTAAGTAGATCCAAAGATTTTTTTTGGGGTGAATATACAGTATATCGTACCATCCATCCTTGTTCTTATAGCTTTACATAAATCATGGGACCCGTTTCCAGTTCAACCCAATGTTAGGTCGCCTCGCTGTCCATGTCAATTTCAACCTTCTCGTTGACTGTGGCGGGATGGTAAGACAACATTATGGGGACACGTTAAGGGAGGCTGTGAGATCAGTGTCTGTACACAGTGCCACTGGGACCCATTGATATGGGTCTGTGTGGCTTGGTGTCTGTGTTTAACAGTGTCAGTATATGGGCTTGCCTGGTTGAGTTACTGCGCTGATCCTGTGCTCTCTCTGTCTCTCTCTCCATTCTACTCACCACCGGAGCACACCTGCCACTCACTCATATCGTCATGCCTAACAAACACACACTCATGCTGCGGCGATATGCCGGGAAGCCCACATAATGTAGTGAAGTGATTGGTGTGTTCGTGTTTGTGTGTGTGCGTGGTTGTTTGTGCATGCGTGCGTGTGTCGTGTGTGTGTGTGGGCGGATGATGAGTATGTCATGCGTGCAAGATGGCAGACAAACAGGCAGACAGACTGACTGACTGATTAGGTTTAATGACATACCAGCCACTCATTGGGGGTTCCCACCTGTCAATCAGCTCAAGGAGCTCTCCCTTTGGCCCGCCCACATGGCTCTATTGTTGTCGTCTCACCAAGCTACCACTCCCTTCTAAAAGAGAAAGCTCTGCAAACTCATTCCACGAAGGGCAGAATGTCTGCGGCTTGACACCCCTGGTCTAGAATATTGTTGTGTTTAAGTCTGGGGTGTGATCAGAAGGCTGACATGTTCAGAACATTGCAGATACAAATATGAAATACAGAACTGGCACAGTTGCTCTCCATGTCAAGGAATCATATTTGTTCTAATCTACACAATACATTTCTATCTGAATGATCAATAAGATGGAAAATGCTACCATTTAGCTTAGGTTTCGGTTTGTGTTTAGATGTCTTTAACTGTACCTAGATTTACTCCACTCAGCAGCAGTTCTTCACATCATGACTGTGAGTGTAGTCTAATAAGTAACATCATCTTTCATAGTGACATTTTCACAGACACTTACCCAATATATCTGCCTCTGAATGTGGATTTAAATCTCTTCCCAGGGATATACAATATGATCCATTTGTATACGCTCATATAGGCTACATAAATGTGCATCAGAGAGTAGGAAGAGAGAGAGAAAGACACATTACCGCGATCATAACTCACAACCACAGCAGCTAATGAACTAAAGCCTATTATATCTTATGGTAATGTATGCAGCTGGCAGTGCGGTGTGCTTGTATAGTAGGAGAGGAGAGATGAATGAGTGATGGTGGTGAATAGAGCAGACAGAGAGAGTGGTGGTGGGCAGTGCTGGGGTAACACATTACAAAGTAACATGTTAGAGTAATAATATTACTTTTTGCGGTAAAGACTAATATAAAATAGTTACTTCCCAATGTGAATAATAATATTACAGTTACTGATCAAAGAAATAGGTTGTTACTTTTGTTATCATTCCTTTCCTATTACATATATTGATCAAATAAATATTTGGGATTATTATTCCCTCTCTGTTGGTTCAATATAAAAAATTCCCACACCCAAACTGTAAATTGTTTTCGTCCTCTCACCAAATTCAAAATGGTAAGAATACAACTGTCAAATGTAAACTGTGCCCAGGCAAGAAACAACTTTCCACTGCTATAAACACAACTTCCAATCTCTTGAAGCATCTGCAAAGGCAACACACAAACACAAAACTCGTTGCGAAAGACCCCCAAGACCTGACCACTGCTGCTGAAAATGACTGTAGGCCTACCTCATCCAAACAACCAAGGCTTGATTTTAATCGTTCAGGAGGACAGGCTGTAACCCAGAAACTGCTGTGTAACCAAAACACATGGCATTGCCCGCCTCCCACATACCGTAGCTGTAACCACATCCGACCCCCCCCCCCCCGCTGTGTACCTCGTTGACAGCCATTCCAATGAGACGCTCGCGGAACAATGATGTTTGAAGTATCATACTCTAAGCCATCAAAAGTTTCATGAGTCCTGAAGACAATCGTGTACCACCCTTGGCAATTTTCTCGTCCCCCATCTCACTTTGACCCAGGTATGCGGCAGCAATTCCTTGAGAATTCCGAACACAAACCTGATCCTCGAATATTAATCAGAGCAGAAACTACTTTTACCATTGATTTCTCCACTTCCATTTCAATAAATCGTAGGCTGTCGACCACACTTGAACACTAAACTTTAAAAAAATGTTCTGCAAATGTTGCAAACTAGCCAGCATAAGGAACAACTTTGTACTAAATGGATCCTACCCGGTCTGAAACAGTGATAATCATAACATGTATCACCCCCTTCAACGGGAGTGTGGGGAGGGGTTCTTGAATATAATATCCAATTAACATCTTGCCGCTGGGAGCCAGAGGATCATTCAAACAGGTTTTGCAATACAAAAGTATCCAGACCTTCAAGGGAGGTGT